>NC_060177.1:76672038-76874538 GCF_021184085.1 Oncorhynchus gorbuscha
TCTGTGAGAAGTTGCTGGATATTGGCGGTAACTGAAACACGCTGTCAAAGACGTCGATCCAGAGCATCTCAAATATGCTCAATGGGTAACATGTTTGGTGAGTATGCAGGCCAGGGAAGAACTGGGACATTTTCAGCTTCCAGGAATTGTACAGATCTTTGCGACATGGGACCGTGCATTATCATGCTGAAACATAAGGTGATGGCGGCGGATGAATAGCATGACAATGGGCTTCAAGATCTCCTCATTGTATCTCTGTGCATTCAAATTGCCATCGATAAAATGCAATTGTGTTCATGCCTGCCCATACAATAACCCCACCACCATGGGGCACTCTGTTCACAACGTTGTCATCAGCAAACCGCTCACCCACACAATGTCATACATGTGGTCTGTGGTTGTGAGGCCGGTTGGACGTACTGCCAAATTCTCTAAAACAGTGTTGGAGTCGGCTTATGGTAGAAAAATTAACACTCAAAATTCTGGCAACAGCTCTGGTGGACATTCCTGCAGTCAGCATGCCAATTGCACTCTCCCTCAAACCTTGAGACATCTGTGGTACTGTGATGTGTAAAAAAACTACACATTTTAGATTGGCCATTTATTGCCCCAAGCACAAGGTGCACCTGTGTAATAACCATGTTGTTTAATCAGCTTCTTGATATGTCACACCTGTCAGGTGGTTGGATTATCTTGGCAAAGAAGAAACAGGAATGTAAACAAATTTGTGCACAAAATTTAAGAGAAATAAGCTTTTTGTGCGTATGGAACTTTTCTGGGATCTTTTATTTCAGCTCGTGAAACATGGGACCAACACTTTACATGTTGAGTTGATCTTTCTGTTCAGTGTAGATAATTACCTGCTGTGGTTCATTCAGACTGTTCCAGGTTGGTAAATGTGTGTTTTTCACCATGTATATCCGAGCCGCTGGCAGTATGGCCTGTCTTACAGCCAGATGTTAACCTGAAACATAAAGATTTAATCAGATCCCGGTACCTGGAAACTCATAACCCGCATCATGCAGACTGACTGCAAGACCAAAACATTCCTGGTGAGAAAATGTAATTGTTTGTGCTTGTAGTGGTTTGAGTTCATGAAATGCCACCACCATTGACGGCGAATGAATAAATACCATCTATCCCTTTGAGAGCACCTATTTGATTTATATAGACTAATCCTTCAATCCAGTAGATTGTCGTCTATAGTATTGTGCTTTGCTTTTGTGCTTTGATTGTGTGTTATGTCTGCTGTTCACATCACATTTGAGACTGACACATATGAATGTATTAAGCCTTATAAAAGGCCTCTTTCCTGTGTCACTCCCAGAATTGGCCTCTGACTGACAGCCCCTCCGCCCGAATAGACAAAAAGCTCCTGACAGATTAGTTATCACCACGGGAACAAAGATTCTCTCAAAAAGAATCCAATGTCTCAAAGTGTTGAACACCCAGACGGTTTTTAATGTTACTCTGATGCTAATGTGAGAGCTGAGTGGAGGGGAAGCGCTGGCAGCCTGTGAGTGCATCCCAAATTACACCTTATTCCCTATACAGTGCATTACTGTTGAACAGAGCCCTAAAGGACCTGGTCGAAAGTAATGCACTATATAGGGGATGGGGTGAGATTTGGGACACTGTCTGTGTTCCCAGGGTCTTTGTGTTGCCAACGTTATAACTCCATTTGTGGCATCCAAGAGATGAACATAGCTGGCTGATGATGGGACTGTGACTCGCCAGTGACCCCACATATTGGAATGCACACACCATAGCATCGCGTTCCCTGGACAAGACAGGCCTCATTGAGGGGGCAGACTATTTAAATTGGGATATGGTAAATGGGAGACCCATAAAGTGTATGACCTGGGGTCGCATTAGTGTGTGAAAGGATGGTAGTACTCCCCGTGAGGACACGCGACACACTGTCAGCCTTTCATTGACAGGGACAAACAGATGTCCTCATATCACTGCCAACATTCCTGCCTCGATTTCCGAGTGGGAAAAACCTCTCCTTCCCGTCATAAAGCCTGTAAATGCTGTGAAGAATACCCCACAGTATTCAAAAGATAACCTTCAATACTTTGGATGTCCTTGAATAACCTAAAAATCCCCTCGGTTCATTTACAAGTGGATGAAGAAGGCAACATGGCAATTCACCTAATGTTATTACTCTAAACTTTTCCATCAAGTTGTCTACTGTACGTTGTTAGCAGAAGTACTGGACAGCTGCCTCTGCAGTTTGCAAGGGAGTAACTAGGACCAAGGACAGAGAAAGTTGTCCTTTCCTCTGTCTGAATTCACTGCTGCAGTGCAAAGCCAAAGTTGGGGAGCAACACGGTGAAATGCTCCCGAGACCACATGCCTGCAAGGTGCTCCCTCTTCAGGAAAGGGATTTTTCTGTCCACCATTGGACAGAAAATCATTGTGCCTACCACAGACAAGCAAGTAGATAGTTATTCATCCATAAAGCCACTATAGAGCCATGCTGCATTATTGTCTGAAGGTCTGTTTGTCTGTGAGGGAATTGGATCCTGCTGAGAATTTTCCTCTTTTTTATTTTTTTTACTTCACTCATGTTGTGTCTGGTCGTAGTGCCACTTTGTATATGTAAGCAATTAAGTTAACAAGCGCTCTCTAGAGGTAACCAATATGACGCCACAGTTGTTCCCAGCTCTCTTGTTTCTTGTTATGGTGCTGCAATCAGATCTCTGTCGAGCTCGTCTTGCAGCAAGATTTGATGACCTGAGAAGGTGTTGGCTGCTTGAAAGTTCATCCTTGTCTTCAAGGTCAGCCAGCCTCAATAAGATACAGTACATTATCAACAGTGCATCATACAGTGCCTTCCAAAAGTATTCACATCCCTTCACTTTTTCCACATTTTGTTGTGTTACAGACCTAATGAAGACGTTGTCATGCAGGTGAAAGAGGACCCAAAAGCGACTTGGCGAAAACAGAGTCTTTAATCCAGTAAAGTAAATACAATCAAAAAACACAACTTTCACTCGAAATGACGAGGACAAACTGGAGACTCGATCTTGAACAGCAGGTGAACAGCAGGTTGCCTCGGGAAGGCACTTGAACCAAACAGACTCAGACACCTGCTCACCACGCAGCATCTGAGGAAAACACGACACGACAGGGCGATACACAAACACAGCACGGTGAATTCTAGACAAGGAACCGACAGGGCAGAAACGAATAACAAGGAGAGAAATAGGGACTCTAATCAGGGAAAAGGATCGGGAACAGGTGTGGGAAGACTAAATGATTGATTAGGGGAATAGGAACAGCTGGGAGCAGGAACGGAACGATAGAGAGAAGAGAGAGCGGGAGAGTGAGAGAGGGAGGGGGAGAGAGAGGGATAGAAAGAGGGAAAGAACCTAATAAGACCAGCAGAGGGAAACGAATAGAAGGAGAAGAACAGGGACAAGGCATGATAATCAATGACAAAACATGACAGTACCCCCCACTCACCGAGCGCCTCCTGGCGCACTCGAGGAGGAATCCTGGCGGCAACGGAGGAAATCATCAATGAGTGAACGGTCCAGCACGTCCCGAGACGGAACCCAACTCCTCTCCTCAGGACCGTAACCCTCCCAATCCACTAAGTATTGGTGACCCCGTCCCCGAGAACGCATGTCCATGATCTTATGTACCTTGTAAATAGGTGCGCTCTCGACAAGGACGGGAGGGGGAGGGAAGACGAACGGGAGTGCGAAGAAAGGGCTTGACACAGGAGACATGGAAGACAGGATGGACGCGACGAAGATGTCGCGGAAGAAGCAGTCGCACAGCGACAGGATTGACGACCTGGGAGACACGGAACGGACCAATGAACCGCGGAGTCAACTTACGAGAAGCTGTCGTAAGAGGAAGGTTGCGAGTGGAAAGCCACACTCTCTGGCCGCAACAATACCTTGGACTCTTAATCCTGCGTTTATTGGCGGCTCTCACAGTCTGTGCCCTGTAACGGCAAAGTGCAGACCTCACCCTCCTCCAGGTGCGCTCACAACGTTGGACAAACGCTTGAGCGGAGGGAACGCTGGACTCGGCAAGCTGGGATGAGAACAGAGGAGGCTGGTAACCCAGACTACTCTGAAACGGAGATAACCCGGTAGCAGACGAAGGAAGCGAATTGTGAGCGTATTCTGCCCAGGGGAGCTGTTCTGCCCAAGACGCAGGGTTTCTGAAAGAAAGGCTGCGTAGTATGCGACCAATCGTCTGATTGGCCCTCTCTGCTTGACCGTTAGACTGGGGATGAAACCCGGAAGAGAGACTGACGGACGCACCAATCAAACGACAGAACTCCCTCCAAAACTGTGACGTGAATTGCGGGCCTCTGTCTGAAACGGCGTCTAACGGGAGGCCATGAATTCTGAATACATTCTCGATAATGATTTGTGCCGTCTCCTTAGCGGAAGGAAGTTTAGCGAGGGGAATGAAATGTGCCGCCTTAGAGAACCTATCGACAACCGTAAGAATCACAGTCTTCCCCGCAGACAAAGGCAGACCGGTAATGAAGTCTAGGGCGATGTGAGACCATGGTCGAGAAGGAATGGGGAGCGGTCTGAGACGACCGGCAGGAGGAGAGTTACCCGACTTAGTCTGCGCGCAGTCCGAACAAGCAGCCACGAAACGGCGCGTGTCACGCTCCTGAGTCGGCCACCAAAAGCGCTGGCGAATAGACGCAAGAGTGCCTCGAACACCGGGATGACCAGCTAACTTGGCAGAGTGAGCCCACTGAAGAACAGCCAGACGAGTGGAAACAGGAACGAAAAGGAGGTTACTAGGACAAGCGCGCGGCGACGCAGTGTGCGTGAGTGCTTGCTTAACCTGTCTTTCAATTCCCCAGACTGTTAACCCGACAACACGCCCATAAGGAAGAATCCCCTCGGGATCAGTAGAAGCCACAGAAGAACTAAACAAACGGGATAAGGCATCAGGCTTGGTGTTCTTGCTACCCGGACGGTAAGAAATCACAAACTCGAAACGAGCGAAAAACAACGCCCAACGAGCTTGACGGGCATTAAGTCGTTTGGCAGAACGGATGTACTCAAGGTTCTTATGGTCTGTCCAAACGACAAAAGGAACGGTCGCCCCCTCCAACCACTGTCGCCATTCGCCTAGGGCTAAGCGGATGGCGAGCAGTTCACGGTTACCCACATCATAGTTGCGCTCAGATGGCGACAGGCGATGAGAAAAATAAGCGCAAGGATGAACCTTATCGTCAGACTGGAAGCGCTGGGATAGAATGGCTCCCACGCCTACCTCTGAAGCGTCAACCTCGACAATGAATTGTCTAGTGACGTCAGGAGTAACGAGGATAGGAGCGGACGTAAAACGTTCTTTTAGAAGATCAAAAGCTCCCTGGGCGGAACCGGACCACTTAAAACACGTCTTGACAGAAGTAAGAGCTGTGAGAGGGGCAGCAACTTGACCGAAATTACGAATGAAACGCCGATAGAAATTAGCGAAACCTAAAAAGCGCTGCAACTCGACACGTGACCTTGGAACGGGCCAATCACTGACAGCTTGGACCTTAGCGGAATCCATCTGAATGCCTTCAGCGGAAATAACGGAACCGAGAAAAGTAACGGAGGAGACATGAAAAGAGCACTTCTCAGCCTTTACGTAGAGACAATTCTCTAAAAGGCGCTGTAGAACACGTCGAACGTGCTGAACATGAATCTCGAGTGACGGAGAAAAAATCAGGATATCGTCAAGATAGACAAAAACAAAGATGTTCAGCATGTCTCTCAGAACATCATTAACTAATGCCTGAAAAACAGCTGGCGCATTGGCGAGACCAAACGGCAGAACCCGGTACTCAAAATGCCCTAACGGAGTGTTAAACGCCGTTTCCACTCGTCCCCCTCTCTGATGCGCACGAGATGGTAAGCGTTACGAAGGTCCAACTTAGTAAAGCACCTGGCTCCCTGCAGAATCTCGAAGGCTGATGACATAAGGGGAAGCGGATAACGATTCTTAACCGTTATGTCATTCAGCCCTCGATAATCCACGCAGGGGCGCAGAGTACCGTCCTTCTTCTTAACAAAAAGAACCCCGCCCCGGCCGGAGAGGAAGAAGGCACTATGGTACCGGCGTCAAGAGACACAGACAAATAATCCTCGAGAGCCTTACGTTCGGGAGCCGACAGAGAGTATAGTCTACCCCGAGGAGGAGTGGTCCCCGGAAGGAGATCAATACTACAATCATACGACCGGTGAGGAGGAAGGGAGTTGGCTCGGGACCGACTCAAGACCGTGCGCAGATCATGATATTCCTCCGGCACTCCTGTCAAATCGCCAGGTTCCTCCTGAGAAGTAGGGACAGAAGAAACGGGAGGGATGGCAGACATTAAACACTTCACATGACAAGAAACGTTCCAGGATAGGATAGAATTACTAGACCAATTAATAGAAGGATTATGACATACTAGCCAGGGATGACCCAAAACAACAGGTGTAAACGGTGAACGAAAAATCAAAAAGAAATAGTCTCACTGTGGTTACCAGATACTGTGAGGGTTAAAGGTAGTGTCTCAAATCTGATACTGGGAAGATGACTACCATCTAAGGCGAACATGGGCGTAGGCTTCTCTAACTCTCTGAAAGGAATGTCATGTTTCCGAACCCATGCTTCGTCCATGAAACAACCCTCAGCCCCAGAGTCTATCAAGGCACTACATGTAGCACCCGAACCGGTCCAGCGTAGATGGACCGACAAAGTAGTACAGGATTTTGATGGAGAGACTTGAGTAGTTGCGCTCACCTGTAGCCCTCCGCTTATAGATGAGCTCTGGCTTTTACTGGACATGAATTAACAAAATGTCCAGCAACTCCGCAATAGGGGCACAGGCGGTTGGTGATCCTCCGTTCCCTCTCCTTAGTCGAGATGCGAATCCCTCCCAGCTGCATGGGCTCAGTCTCTGAGCCAGAGGAGGGAGATGGTTGCGATGCGGAGCAGGGAAACACCGTTGATGCGAGCTCTCTTCCACGAGCCCGGTGACGAAGATCTACCCGTCGTTCTATGCGGATGGCGAGAGCAATCAAAGAGTCCACATCTGAAGGAACCTCCCGGGAGAGAATCTCATCCTTAACCACTGCGTGGAGTCCCTCCAGAAAACGAGCGAGCAGCGCCGGCTCGTTCCACTCACTAGAGGCAGCAAGAGTGCGAAACTCAATAGAATAATCCGTTATGGACCGTTCACTTTGGCATAGGGAAGCCAGGGCCCTAGAAGCCTCCCTACCAAAAACTGAACGGTCAAAAACCCGAATCATCTCCTCTTTAAAGTTCTGGTACTTGTTAGAGCAATCAGCCCTTGCCTCCCAGATAGCTGTGCCCCATTCTCGAGCCCGGCCAGTAAGGAGTGAAATGACGTAAGCAACCCGAGCTCTCTCTCTAGAGTATGTGTTGGGTTGAGAGAGAACACAATCTCACACTGCGTGAGAAAGGAGCGGCACTCAGTGGGCTGCCCGGAGTAGCAAGGTGGGTTATTAACCCTAGGTTCTGGAGGCTCGGCAGGCCAGGAAGTAACAGGTGGCACGAGACGAAGACTCTGGAACTGTCCAGAGAGGTCGGAAACCTGAGCGGCCAGGTTCTCCACGGCATGGCGAGCAGCAGACAATTCCTGCTCGTGTCTGCCGAGCATGGCTCCTTGGATCTCGACGGCAGTGTAACGAGCGTCTGAAGTCGCTGGGTCCATTCCTTGGTCGGTTCCTTCTGTCATGCAGGTGAAAGAGGACCCAAAAGCGACTTGGCGAAAACAGAGTCTTTAATCCAGTAAAGTAAATACAATCAAAAAACACAACTTTCACTCGAAATGACGAGGACAAACTGGAGACTCGATCTTGAACAGCAGGTGAACAGCAGGTTGCCTCGGGAAGGCACTTGAACCAAACAGACTCAGACACCTGCTCACCACGCAGCATCTGAGGAAAACACGACACGACAGGGCGATACACAAACACAGCACGGTGAATTCTAGACAAGGAACCGACAGGGCAGAAACGAATAACAAGGAGAGAAATAGGGACTCTAATCAGGGAAAAGGATCGGGAACAGGTGTGGGAAGACTAAATGATTGATTAGGGGAATAGGAACAGCTGGGAGCAGGAACGGAAGATAGAGAGAAGAGAGAGCGGGAGAGTGAGAGAGGGAGGGGGAGAGAGAGGGATAGAACATTTATTGTCATGTCTTGTCCCTGTGCTCCCCATGCTATTCGTTTCCCTCTGCTGGTCTTGTTTGGTTCTATCCTTCTCTCTCCCCCCCTCTCTCACTCTCTCGCTCTCTCTTCTCTCTGTCGTTCCGTTCCTGCTCCCAGCTGTTCCTATTCCCCTAATCATCATTTAGTCCTTCCACACCTGTTCCCGATCCTTTCCCCTGATTAGACTCCCTATTTATTCCTTTGTGATCCGTTCCTGTTCCGTCGGTTCCTTATATTGTATTCACCATGCTGTGGTTGCGTTTCGCCCTGTCCTGTCGTGTTTTTTGCCGTGATTGTGTATCACCCTGTTCTGTCGTGTTTTGTGCCTTCATCAGACGCTGCGTGTGAGCAGGTGTCTCAGTCGACTACGGCCTGCGCCTACCCGAAGCGACCTGCAGTCTGTGGCCGCTTCTCCAGTTGTTTTCCCCTCTACAAATCTAGAGGATGTCAGTTATTCCGTTTTGAACATTATTAAACTCTGCTTCTGTTAAGTCGCTTTTGGGTCCTCTTTTACCAGCATGACAGAAGGAACCGACCAAGGAATGGACCCAGCGACTTCAGACGCTCGTTACACTGCCGTCGAGTTCCAAGGAGCCATGCTCGGCAGACACGAGCAGGAATTGTCTGCTGCTCGCCATGCCGTGGAGAACCTGGCCGCTCAGGTTTCCGACCTCTCTGGACAGTTCCAGAGTCTACGTCTCGTGCCACCTGTTACTCCCTGGCCTGCCGAGCCTCCTGAACCCAGGGTTAATAACCCACCTTGCTACTCCGGGCAGCCCACTGAGTGCCGCCCCTTTCTCACGCAGTGTGAGATTGTGTTCTCTCTCCAACCCCACACATACTCTAGAGAGAGAGCTCGGGTTGCTTTCGTCATTTCACTCCTTACTGGCCGGGCTCGAGAATGGGGCACAGCTATCTGGGAGGCAAGGGCTGATTGCTCTAACAGATTCCAGAACTTTAAAGAGGAGATGATTCGGGTTTTTGACCGTTCAGTTTTTGGTGAGGAGGCTTCTAGGGCCCTGGCTTCCTTATGCCAAGGTGAACGGTCCATAACGGATTATTCCATTGAGTTTCGCACTCTTGCTGCCTCGAGTGAGTGGAACGAGCCGGCGCTGCTCGCTCGTTTTCTGGAGGGACTCCACGCAGTGGTTAAGGATGAGATTCTCTCCCGGGAGGTTCCTTCAGATGTGGACTCTTTGATTGCTCTCGCCATCCGCATAGAACGACGGGTAGATCTTCGTCACCGGGCTCGTGGAAGAGAGCTCGCATCAACGGTGTTTCCCTGCTCCGCATCGCAACCATCTCCCTCTGGCTTTGAGACTGAGCCCATGCAGCTGGGAGGGATTCGCATCTCGAATAAGGAGAGGGAACAGAGGATCACCAACCGCCTGTGCCTCTATTGCGGAGTTGCTGGACATTTTGTTATTTCATGTCCAGTAAGAGGCCAGAGCCCATCAGTAAGCGGAGGGCTACTGGTGAGCGCTACTACTCAGGTCCCTTCATCTAGATCTTGTACTACTATGTCGGTCCATCTACGCTGGACCGGTTCGGGTGCTACATGCAGTGCTTTGATTGACTCTGGGGCTGAGGGTTGTTTCATGGACGAAGCATGGGCTCGGAAACATAACATTCCTTTCAGACCGTTAGACAGGCCTACGCCCATGTTTGCCTTAGATGGTAGTCATCTTCCCAGTATCAAATTTGAGACACTACCTTTAACTCTCACAGTATCTGGTAACCACAGTGAGACTATGTCTTTTTTGATTTTCCGTTCACCGTTTACACCTGTTGTTTTGGGTCACCCCTGGCTTGTATGTCATAATCCTTCTATTAATTGGTCTAGTAATTCTATCCTATCCTGGAACGTTTCTTGTCATGTGAAGTGTTTAATGTCTGCCATCCCTCCCATTTCTTCTGTCCCTACTTCTCAGGAGGAGCCTGGCGATTTGACAGGAGTGCCGGAGGAATATCATGATCTGCGCACGGTCTTCAGTCGGTCCCGAGCCAACTCCCTTCCTCCTCACCGGTCGTATGATTGTAGTATTGATCTCCTTCCGGGGACCACTCCTCCTCGAGGTAGACTATACTCTCTGTCGGCTCCCGAACGTAAGGCTCTCGAGGATTATTTGTCTGTGTCTCTTGACGCCGGTACCATAGTGCCTTCTTCCTCTCCGGCCGGGGCGGGGTTCTTTTTGTTAAGAAGAAGGACGGTACTCTGCGCCCCTGCGTGGATTATCGAGGGCTGAATGACATAACGGTTAAGAATCGTTATCCGCTTCCCCTTATGTCATCAGCCTTCGAGATTCTGCAGGGAGCCAGGTGCTTTACTAAGTTGGACCTTCGTAACGCTTACCATCTCGTGCGCATCAGAGAGGGGGACGAGTGGAAAACGGCGTTTAATACTCCGTTAGGGCATTTTGAGTACCGGGTTCTGCCGTTCGGTCTCGCCAATGCGCCAGCTGTTTTTCAGGCATTAGTTAATGATGTTCTGAGAGACATGCTGAACATTTTTGTTTTTGTCTATCTTGACGATATCCTGATTTTTTCTCCGTCACTCGAGATTCATGTTCAGCACGTTCGACGTGTTCTACAGCGCCTTTTAGAGAATTGTCTCTACGTAAAGGCTGAGAAGTGCTCTTTTCATGTCTCCTCCGTTACTTTTCTCGGTTCCGTTATTTCCGCTGAAGGCATTCAGATGGATTCCGCTAAGGTCCAAGCTGTCAGTGATTGGCCCGTTCCAAGGTCACGTGTCGAGTTGCAGCGCTTTTAGGTTTCGCTAATTTCTATCGGCGTTTCATTCGTAATTTCGGTCAAGTTGCTGCCCCTCTCACAGCTCTTACTTCTGTCAAGACGTGTTTTAAGTGGTCCGGTTCCGCCCAGGGAGCTTTTGATCTTCTAAAAGAACGTTTTACGTCCGCTCCTATCCTCGTTACTCCTGACGTCACTAGACAATTCATTGTCGAGGTTGACGCTTCAGAGGTAGGCGTGGGAGCCATTCTATCCCAGCGCTTCCAGTCTGACGATAAGGTTCATCCTTGCGCTTATTTTTCTCATCGCCTGTCGCCATCTGAGCGCAACTATGATGTGGGTAACCGTGAACTGCTCGCCATCCGCTTAGCCCTAGGCGAATGGCGACAGTGGTTGGAGGGGGCGACCGTTCCTTTTGTCGTTTGGACAGACCATAAGAACCTTGAGTACATCCGTTCTGCCAAACGACTTAATGCCCGTCAAGCTCGTTGGGCGTTGTTTTTCGCTCGTTTCGAGTTTGTGATTTCTTACCGTCCGGGTAGCAAGAACACCAAGCCTGATGCCTTATCCCGTCTGTTTAGTTCTTCTGTGGCTTCTACTGATCCCGAGGGGATTCTTCCTTATGGGCGTGTTGTCGGGTTAACAGTCTGGGGAATTGAAAGACAGGTTAAGCAAGCACTCACGCACACTGCGTCGCCGCGCGCTTGTCCTAGTAACCTCCTTTTCGTTCCTGTTTCCACTCGTCTGGCTGTTCTTCAGTGGGCTCACTCTGCCAAGTTAGCGGGTCATCCCGGTGTTCGAGGCACTCTTGCGTCTATTCGCCAGCGCTTTTGGTGGCCGACTCAGGAGCGTGACACGCGCCGTTTCGTGGCTGCCTGTTCGGACTGCGCGCAGACTAAGTCGGGTAACTCTCCTCCTGCCGGTCGTCTCAGACCGCTCCCCATTCCTTCTCGACCATGGTCTCACATTGCCTTAGACTTCATTACCGGTCTGCCTTTGTCTGCGGGGAAGACTGTGATTCTGACGGTTGTCGATAGGTTCTCTAAGGCGGCACATTTCATTCCCCTCGCTAAACTTCCTTCCGCTAAGGAGACGGCACAAATCATTATTGAGAATGTATTCAGAATTCATGGCCTCCCGTTAGACGCCGTTTCAGACAGAGGTCCGCAATTCACGTCACAGTTTTGGAGGGAGTTCTGTCGTTTGATTGGTGCGTCCGTCAGTCTCTCTTCCGGGTTTCATCCCCAGTCTAACGGTCAAGCAGAGAGGGCCAATCAGACGATTGGTCGCATACTACGCAGCCTTTCTTTCAGGAACCCTGCGTCTTGGGCAGAACAGCTCCCCTGGGCAGAATACGCTCACAATTCGCTTCCTTCGTCTGCTACCGGGTTATCTCCGTTTCAGAGTAGTCTGGGTTACCAGCCTCCTCTGTTCTCATCCCAGCTTGCCGAGTCCAGCGTTCCCTCCGCTCAAGCGTTTGTCCAACGTTGTGAGCGCACCTGGAGGAGGGTGAGGTCTGCACTTTGCCGTTACAGGGCACAGACGGTGAGAGCCGCCAATAAACGCAGGATTAAGAGTCCAAGGTATTGTTGCGGCCAGAGAGTGTGGCTTTCCACTCGCAACCTTCCTCTTACGACAGCTTCTCGTAAGTTGACTCCGCGGTTCATTGGTCCGTTCCGTGTCTCCCAGGTCGTCAATCCTGTCGCTGTGCGACTGCTTCTTCCGCGACATCTTCGTCGCGTCCATCCTGTCTTCCATGTCTCCTGTGTTAAGCCCTTTCTTCGCACCCCCGTTCGTCTTCCCTCCCCCCTCCCGTCCTTGTCGAGAGCGCACCTATTTACAAGGTACATAAAATTATGGACATGCGTTCTCGGGGACGGGGTCACCAATACCTAGTGGATTGGGAGGGTTACGGTCCTGAGGAGAGGAGTTGGGTTCCGTCTCGGGACGTGCTGGACCGTTCGCTCATCGATGATTTCCTCCGTTGCCGCCAGGATTCCTCCTCGAGTGCGCCAGGAGGCGCTCGGTGAGTGGGGGTACTGTCATGTTTGTCATTTATTGTCATGTCTTGTCCCTGTGCTCCCCATGCTATTCGTTTCCCTCTGCTGGTCTTGTTTGGTTCTATCCTTCTCTCTCCCCCTCCCTCTCTCACTCTCTCGCTCTCTCTTCTCTCTGTCGTTCCGTTCCTGCTCCCAGCTGTTCCTATTCCCCTAATCATCATTTAGTCCTTCCACACCTGTTCCCGATCCTTTCCCCTGATTAGACTCCCTATTTATTCCTTTGTGATCCGTTCCTGTTCCGTCGGTTCCTTATATTGTATTCACCATGCTGTGGTTGCGTTTCGCCCTGTCCTGTCGTGTTTTTTGCCGTGATTGTGTATCACCCTGTTCTGTCGTGTTTTGTGCCTTCATCAGACGCTGCGTGTGAGCAGGTGTCTCAGTCGACTACGGCCTGCGCCTACCCGAAGCGACCTGCAGTCTGTGGCCGCTTCTCCAGTTGTTTTCCCCTCTACAAATCTAGAGGATGTCAGTTATTCCGTTTTGAACATTATTAAACTCTGCTTCTGTTAAGTCGCTTTTGGGTCCTCTTTTACCAGCATGACAGAAAGAACCTAATAAGACCAGCAGAGGGAAACGAATAGAAGGAGAAGAACAGGGACAAGGCATGATAATCAATGACAAAACATGACAGACGTTGTGTCACTGGCCTACACACATTGCCCCATAATGTCAAAGTATAATTATATTTGAGACGTTTAAAAAAAAAAAAAAAAAAAACGAAAATGCTGAAATGTCTTTAGTCAATATGTTTTCAACCCCTTTGTTATGGCCTATATAAGATCAGGAGTAAAAATGTGCTTAATTAAGTCAGATAATAAGTTGCATGGATTCACTTTGTCTGAAATATTCGTGTTTATCATGATTTCTGAATGATTACCTCATGTCTGTACCCCACACATAGTATTCTCTGTAAGGTCCCTCAGTTGAGCAGTGAATTTCAAGCACAGATTCAACCACTAAGACCAGGGTGGTTTTCCAATGCCTCGCAAAGAAGGGCACCTATTGGTAGATGGGTAAGGAAGAAGAAAATAGAGGTAGAAAACCACTCAGGGATTTCACCATGAGGCCAATGGTGACTTTAAAACAGTTACAGTTGTATGGCTGTGATAGGAGAAAACTGAGGATGTATTAACAGCATTGTAGTTACTCCACAATTACTAACCTAAATGACAGAGTGAAAAAAGGAAGCCTGTACAGAATACAAATATTCCAAAATACGCATCCTGTTTTTAATAAGGCATTAACGTAAAAAATGTGTCAAAGAAATAAACTTTATGTTTTGAATACAGTGTTATGTTTGGGGAAAATACCAAACAACACAACTGAGTACCACTCCTCATATTTTCAAGCATGGTGGTGGCTGCATCATGTTATGGGTATGGTTGTCATCGGTAAGGTCTAGTGAGTTTTTAGTATAAAATGAAATGGAATAGAGCTAAGCACTGGCAAAAACCTAGATTAAAACCTGGTTCAGTCTGCGTTTCCAACCCTTACTGGGAGACAAATTCTCCTTTCAGCAGGACAATAACCTAAAATACAAGGCAAAAATATACAGTTGAAGTCGGAAGATTGCATACACCTTAGCCAAATACATTTAAACTCAGTGTTTCACAATTTGTGACATTTAATCCTTGTAAATGTTTGGTCAGTTAGGATCACCATGTTATTTCAAGAATGTGATAAGTCAGATTAATAGTAGAGAGAGGGATTTATTTCAGCTTTTATTTCTACCATCACATTGCCAGTAGTTCAGAAGTTAACTTTCATACAATCACAAGTGCAATACAGCAAATAAAGCTTAACCTCTTGTTAATCCAGCCACTATGTCAGATTTCAAACAGGCTTTATGGAGAAAGCAAACCATGCTATTATCTGAGGACAGCAAACCATCAAACAAACACATGACAATCATATTTCAACCGGCCAGGCATGACACAAAACTCAGAAATAACGATATAATTCATGCCTTACCTTTGAAGATCTTCTTCTATTGGCACTCCAATATGTCCCATAAATATCACAAATGGTCCTTTTGTTCGATCAATTCCGTCATTATACACCAAAATGTCCATTTATTTACATTTACATTTAAGTCATTTAGCAGACGCTCTTATCCAGAGCGACTTACAAATTGGTGCATTCACCTTATGACATCCAGTGGAACAGTCACTTTACAATAGTGCATCTAAATCTTAAGGGGGGGGTGAGAGGGATTACTTATCCTATCCTAGGTATTCCTTAAAGAGGTGGGGTTTCAGGTGTCTCCGGAAGGTGGTGATTGACTCCGCTGTCCTGGCGTCGTGAGGGAGTTTGTTCCACCATTGGGGGGCCAGGGCAGCGAACAGTTTTGACTGGGCTGAGCGGGAGCTGTACTTCCTCAGTGGGAGGGAGGCGAGCAGGCCAGAGGTGGATGAACGCAGTGCCCTTGTTTGGGTGTAGGGCCTGATCAGAGCCTGGAGGTACTGAGGTGCCGTTCCCCTCACAGCTCCGTAGGCAAGCACCATGGTCTTGTAGCGGATGCGAGCTTCAACTGGAAGCCAGTGGAGAGAACGGAGGAGCGGGGTGACATGAGAGAACTTGGGAAGGTTGAACACCAGACGGGCTGCGGCGTTCTGGATGAGTTGAAGGGGTTTAATGGCACAGGCAGGGAGCCCAGCCAACAGCGAGTTGCAGTAATCCAGACGGGAGATGACAAGTGCCTGGATTAGGACCTGCGCCGCTTCCTGTGTGAGGCAGGGTCGTACTCTGCGGATGTTGTAGAGCATGAACCTACAGGAACGGGCCACCGCCTTGATGTTGGTTGAGAACGACAGGGTGTTGTCCAGGATCACGCCAAGGTTCTTGGCGCTCTGGGAGGAGGACACAATGGAGTTGTCAACCGTGATGGCGAGATCATGGAACGGGCAGTCCTTCCCCGGGAGGAAGAGCAGCTCCGTCTTGCCGAGGTTCAGCTTGAGGTGGTGATCCGTCATCCACCCTGATATGTCTGCCAGACATGCAGAGATGCGATTCGCCACCTGGTCATCAGAAGGGGGAAAGGAGAAGATTAATTGTGTGTCATCTGCATAGCAATGATAAGAGAGACCATGTGAGGTTATGACAGAGCCAAGTGACTTGGTGTATAGCGAGAATAGGAGAGGGCCAAGAACAGAGCCCTGGGGGACACCAGTGGTGAGAGCGCGTGGTGAGGAGACAGATTCTCGCCACGCCACCTGGTAGGAGCGACCTGTCAGGTAGGACGCAATCCAAGCGTGGGCCGCGCCGGAGATGCCCAACTCGGAGAGGGTGGAGAGGAGGATCTGATGGTTCACAGTATCGAAGGCAGCCGATAGATCTAGAAGGATGAGAGCAGAGGAGAGAGAGTTAGCTTTAGCAGTGCGGAGCGCCTCCGTGATACAGAGGAGAGCAGTCTCAGTTGAATGACTAGTCTTGAAACCTGACTGATTTGGATCAAGAAGGTCATTCAGAGAGAGATAGCGGGAGAGCTGGCCAAGGACGGCACGTTCAAGAGTTTTGGAGAGAAAAGAAAGAAGGGATACTGGTCTGTAATTGTTGACATCGGAGGGATCGAGTGTAGGTTTTTTCAGAAGGGGTGCAACTCTCGCTCTCTTGAAGACGGAAGGGACGTAGCCAGCGGTCAGGGATGAGTTGATGAGCGAGGTGAGGTAAGGGAGAAGGTCTCCGGAAATGGTCTGGAGAAGAGAGGAGGGGATAGGGTCAAGCGGGCAGGTTGTTGGGCGGCCGGCCATCACAAGACGCGAGATTTCATCTGGAGAGAGAGGGGAGAAAGAGGTCAGAGCACAGGGTAGGGCAGTGTGAGCAGAACCAGCGGTGTCGTTTGATTCAGAAAAACACTGGTTCCAACTCGCCCAACATGACTACAAAGTATGTAATCTTGGTCCAAACATTTCAAACAACTTTCCTTATCCAATTTGAGTTTTTTTAATGTAAATAATTGATAAAGATTGAAGACAGGATAAACTGTGTTCAATAGCGGATAAAATGAAAGTGGAGCGAGCTCCAGGTCACGCGTCCCAAACAAAACAGTCTTGTTTTGGCTATACACCCAGAAAGGAAAGAGCTACTTCTTCATTACTCAAAGGAAAAACATCAACCAATTTCTAAAGACTGTTGACATCTAGTGGAAGCCATAGGAACTGCAAGATTATTTCTATCAAAACGGGAATGCCATAGAAAAAATTCCCTGGATGGATTGTGCTCGGGGTTTCGCCTGCCAAATCAGTTATGTTATACTCACAGACATTATTCAAACAGTTTTAGAAACTTCCGAATGTTTTCTATCCACATCTACTAATGCTATGCATATCCTAGCTTCTGGGCCTGAGTAGCAGGTTGTTTCATTTGAGCATGCTTTTTGATCCGGACGTGAAAATACTGCCCCCTATCCCAGAGAGGTTAAGCCATTTTGCCACAACTTTGGAAGTATGCTTGGGTTCATTGTCCATTTGGAAGACCCATTTGCGACCAAGCTTTAACTTCCTGACTGATGTCTTGAGACGATGCTTCAATATATCCTCAGAATTTTCACCAGTTCTTCATGCAGAAAAGCACATCCACAACATGATGCTGCCACCCCCGTGCTTCACTGTTGGGATGGTGTCTTTGGCTTGCAAGCCTCCCCCTTTCTCCTCCAAACATAACAATGGTCATTATAGCCAATTAGTCATATTTTTGTTTCATCAGATCAGAGGATATTTCTTCAAAAAGTATGATCTTTGTCCCCATGTGCAGTTGCATACCGTGGTCTGGCCTTTTTTTATGGTGGTATTGGAGCAGTGGCTTCTTCCTTGCTGAGCTGACTTTCAGGTTATGTCGATATAGGACTCGTTTTACTGTGGATATAGATACTTTGTACCTGTTTCCTCCAGCATCTTCACAAGGTCCTTTGCTGTTGTTCTGGGATTGATTTGCACTTTTCGCACCAAAGGACGTTCATCTCTAGGAGACAGAACGTGTCTCCTTCCTGAGAGTATGGTGGCTGCATGGTCTCATGGTGTTTATACTTGCGTACTATTGTTTGTACAGAATAACATGGTACCTTGTGATGTTTGGAAATTGCTCCCAAGGTCTACAAATATTTTTCTGCGGTCTTGGCTGATATCTTATTTTTGATTTTTGTCCACAGGTGCACCTCCAATTGACTCAAATGATGTCAATTAGCCTATCAAAAGCTTCTAAAGCCATGACATAATTTTCTGGATTTTTCCAAGCTGTCTAAAGGCACAGTCAACTTAGTTAATAATAAGTGAAATAATCAATAACAATTGTTGGAAAAATTACTTGTGTCATGCACAAAGTAGATGTCCTAACCGACTTGCCAAAACTATAGTTTGTTCACAAGAAATTTGGAGTGGTTGAAAAACAAGTTTTAATGACTCCAACGTAAGTGTATGTCAACTTATGACTTCAACTGTATATGGAGAAAACATTGAATGTTCCTGAGTGGCCTAGTTACAGTTTGGACTTAAATCGCCTTGAAAATCCATGGCAAGACTTGAAAAGAACTATCTAGCGATGATCAACAACCAACTTGACAGAGCTTGAAGAATTGTTAAAATAATAATAATGTTGTATATTGTACAATCCAGGTGTGCAAATCTCTTAGTGACTTACCCAGAAAGATTCACCCCCGCAATTGCTGCTAAAGGTGAGTGTTACATGTATTGACTTAGGAGGTTAAATACTTATCAAGATACACTCTATTAGTGGTTTATTTCTCTTACATTTTTAGCAAAAGTTAGAATTTTTCTTTGTGTAGATAATAAAAAATGCAACATGTTAATCTATTTTAACCCCACTTTGTAACAACAAAATGTGGGAAAAGTCTTTAGAATAAAGTAGTTAGAATGAAGTCAAACACATGCAGATTTTATTGTCATTGCTGTGTGGTGTTAAAACTAAAGGAAAGGAAGTGGGATGAATGACTGGAGGTCTAGGTTGTTACGACTGTCTGCTGAAATAGTTAGATGTGCTATAAAGGCAGCAGATGAGGCAGCTTCTCCCTGGTGCTGCCTGTCACACAGAGGTTGAACTAATAAACAGGAGATCACCAACAACACGGTAAAAAGATCGCATGAACAACGACTGGTATGTGTCCTCTCCGTCTGGACTGGACTACAAGAGCAGTGTGTGACAGACCTATGTTGGGTTACTAGCAGTAAAGCATATTGATGGGCTCTGTCCAGAGATGAGAGACATTTTGACAATAAAATGGAGTCTCCGGCTGTCTGCCTGCCATTCTATTCCCCTCCCATGTGCATTCACAGCATCCTAATTTGTCTTTGTATCTCAATGTCAGAATGGGAAATTGCTTTTTGGTTCTGTAAATGTGTGTTGACTTTTTGTAACAGTCAGATAAGTTGGGATAGGATCTAAAGCAACCCTGTGTTTCAATCAGGGTGATACTGTTCACCCCTGGCTAGGTGATCGCACTAGCTGTTCATTGTCTGAGTCCCAAATGGCACTCTATTCCCTATGTAGTGTACTACTTTTGAAGGTGCACTATTAGGGAATAGGGTGCCATTTGGGACTTAGAGGTGCATTGCGATAAGTGTTTGTGCTGGTGACACAGTCCTCCATCCACCGCCTGTCTTATCAGACATGAACACACCAACCAACCCACTCCCCTGCTATCTGTGGCATCAGATACACCAGGGTCATGGAAGATCATTAACATGGGGCTTGATTTATATGAAACCAAGTCCTTTCATTCCGAGAAAAAAATAAGACCATATTTCGATATATTTAAAACTTTCTGTCATGTTTGTCATTTATTATCATGTCTTGTCCCTGTGCTCCCCATTCTATTCGTTTCCCTCTGCTGGTCTTATTTGGTTCTTTCCCTCCTTCTATCCCTCTCTCTCCCCCTCCCTCTCTCACTCTCTCGCTCTCTCTTCTCTCTATCGTTCCGTTCCTGCTCCCAGCTGTTCCTATTCCCCTAATCATCATTTAGTCTTCCCACACCTGTTCCCGATCCTTTCCCCTGATTAGAGTCCCTATTTATTCCTTTGTGTTCCGTTCCTGTCCCGTCGGTTCCTTGTTTAGTATTCACCATGCTGTGATTGCGTTTCGCCCTGTCCTGTCGTGTTTTTGCTGTGATTGTGTATCGCCCTGTCCTGTCGTGTTTTTTGCCTTCATCAGATGCTGCGTGTGAGCAGGTGTCTCTGTCAACTACGGCCTGCGCCTACCCGAAGCGACCTGCAGTCTGTGGCCGCTTCTCCAGTGATTTCCCCTCTACAGACTAGAGGATTTCTGTTATTCCCTGTTTGGACTTAAATAAACTCTGTTTCTGTTAAGTCGCTTTTGGGTCCTCTTTCACCTGCATGACAGAAGGAACCGACCAAGGAATGGACCCAGCGACTTCAGACGCTCGTTACACTGCCGTCGAGATCCAAGGAGCCATGCTCGGCAGACACGAGCAGGAATTGTCTGCTGCTCGCCATGCCGTGGAGAACCTGGCCGCTCAGGTTTCCGACCTCTCTGGACAGTTCCAGAGTCTACGTCTCGTGCCACCTGTTACTTCCTGGCCTGCCGAGCCTCCAGAACCTAGGGTTAATAACCCACCTTGCTACTCCGGGCAGCCCACTGAGTGCCGCTCCTTTCTCACGCAGTGTGAGATTGTGTTCTCTCTCCAACCCAACACATACTCTAGAGAGAGAGCTCGGGTTGCTTACGTCATTTCACTCCTTACTGGCCGGGCTCGAGAATGGGGCACAGCTATCTGGGAGGCAAGGGCTGATTGCTCTAACAAGTTCCAGAACTTTAAAGAGGAGATGATTCGGGTTTTTGACCGTTCAGTTTTTGGTAGGGAGGCTTCTAGGGCCCTGGCTTCCTTATGCCAAGGTGAACGGTCCATAACGGATTATTCTATTGAGTTTCGCACTCTTGCTGCCTCTAGTGAGTGGAACGAGCCGGCGCTGCTCGCTCGTTTTCTGGAGGGACTCCACGCAGTGGTTAAGGATGAGATTCTCTCCCGGGAGGTTCCTTCAGATGTGGACTCTTTGATTGCTCTCGCCATCCGCATAGAACGACGGGTAGATCTTCGTCACCGGGCTCGTGGAAGAGAGCTCGCATCAACGGTGTTTCCCTGCTCCGCATCGCAACCATCTCCCTCCTCTGGCTCAGAGTCTGAGCCCATGCAGCTGGGAGGGATTCGCATCTCGACTAAGGAGAGGGAACGGAGGATCACCAACCGCCTGTGCCTCTATTGCGGAGTTGCTGGACATTTTGTTAATTCATGTCCAGTAAAAGCCAGAGCTCATCTGTAAGCGGAGGGCTACAGGTGAGCGCAACTACTCAAGTCTCTCCATCAAAATCCTGTACTACTTTGTCGGTCCATCTACGCTGGACCGGTTCGGGTGCTACATGTAGTGCCTTGATAGACTCTGGGGCTGAGGGTTGTTTCATGGACGAAGCATGGGTTCGGAAACATGACATTCCTTTCAGAGAGTTAGATAAGCCTACGCCCATGTTCGCCTTAGATGGTAGTCATCTTCCCAGTATCAGATTTGAGACACTACCTTTAACCCTCACAGTATCTGGTAACCACAGTGAGACTATTTCTTTTTTGATTTTTCGTTCACCGTTTACACCTGTTGTTTTGGGTCATCCCTGGCTAGTATGTCATAATCCTTCTATTAATTGGTCTAGTAATTCTATCCTATCCTGGAACGTTTCTTGTCATGTGAAGTGTTTAATGTCTGCCATCCCTCCCGTTTCTTCTGTCCCTACTTCTCAGGAGGAACCTGGCGATTTGACAGGAGTGCCGGAGGAATATCATGATCTGCGCACGGTCTTCAGTCGGTCCCGAGCCAACTCCCTTCCTCCTCACCGGTCGTATGATTGTAGTATTGATCTCCTTCCGGGGACCACTCCTCCTCGAGGTAGACTATACTCTCTGTCGGCTCCCGAACGTAAGGCTCTCGAGGATTATTTGTCTGTGTCTCTTGACGCCGGTACCATAGTGCCTTCTTCTTCTCCGGCCGGGGCGGGGTTCTTTTTGTTAAGAAGAAGGACGGTACTCTGCGCCCCTGCGTGGATTATCGAGGGCTGAATGACATAACGGTTAAGAATCGTTATCCGCTTCCCCTTATGTCATCAGCCTTCGAGATTCTGCAGGGAGCCAGGTGCTTTACTAAGTTGGACCTTCGTAACGCTTACCATCTCGTGCGCATCAGAGAGGGGGACGAGTGGAAAACGGCGTTTAACACTCCGTTAGGGCATTTTGAGTACCGGGTTCTGCCGTTCGGTCTCGCCAATGCGCCAGCTGTTTTTCAGGCATTAGTTAATGATGTTCTGAGAGACATGCTGAACATTTTTGTTTTTGTCTATCTTGACGATATCCTGATTTTTTCTCCGTCACTCGAGATTCATGTTCAGCACGTTCGACGTGTTCTACAGCGCCTTTTAGAGAATTGTCTCTACGTAAAGGCTGAGAAGTGCTCTTTTCATGTCTCCTCCGTTACTTTTCTCGGTTCCGTTATTTCCGCTGAAGGCATTCAGATGGATTCCGCTAAGGTCCAAGCTGTCAGTGATTGGCCCGTTCCAAGGTCACGTGTCGAGTTGCAGCGCTTTTTAGGTTTCGCTAATTTCTATCGGCGTTTCATTCGTAATTTCGGTCAAGTTGCTGCCCCTCTCACAGCTCTTACTTCTGTCAAGACGTGTTTTAAGTGGTCCGGTTCCGCCCAGGAGCTTTTGATCTTCTAAAAGAACGTTTTACGTCCGCTCCTATCCTCGTTACTCCTGACGTCACTAGACAATTCATTGTCGAGGTTGACGCTTCAGAGGTAGGCGTGGGAGCCATTCTATCCCAGCGCTTCCAGTCTGACGATAAGGTTCATCCTTGCGCTTATTTTCTCATCGCCTGTCGCCATCTGAGCGCAACTATGATGTGGGTAACCGTGAACTGCTCGCCATCCGCTTAGCCCTAGGCGAATGGCGACAGTGGTTGGAGGGGGCGACCGTTCCTTTTGTCGTTTGGACAGACCATAAGAACCTTGAGTACATCCGTTCTGCCAAACGACTTAATGCCCGTCAAGCTCGTTGGGCGTTGTTTTTCGCTCGTTTCGAGTTTGTGATTTCTTACCGTCCGGGTAGCAAGAACACCAAGCCTGATGCCTTATCCCGTCTGTTTAGTTCTTCTGTGGCTTCTACTGATCCCGAGGGGATTCTTCCTTATGGGCGTGTTGTCGGGTTAACAGTCTGGGGAATTGAAAGACAGGTTAAGCAAGCACTCACGCACACTGCGTCGCCGCGCTTGTCCTAGTAACCTCCTTTTCGTTCCTGTTTCCACTCGTCTGGCTGTCCTTCAGTGGGCTCACTCTGCCAAGTTAGCTGGTCATCCCGGTGTTCGAGGCACTCTTGCGTCTATTCGCCAGCGCTTTTGGTGGCCGACTCAGGAGCGTGACACGCGCCGTTTCGTGGCTGCTTGTTCGGACTGCGCGCAGACTAAGTCGGGTAACTCTCCTCCTGCCGGTCGTCTCAGACCGCTCCCCATTCCTTCTCGACCATGGTCTCACATTGCCTTAGACTTCATTACCGGTCTGCCGTTGTCTGCGGGGAAGACTGTGATTCTGACGGTTGTCGATAGGTTCTCTAAGGCGGCACATTTCATTCCCCTCGCTAAACTTCCTTCCGCTAAGGAGACGGCACAAATCATTATTGAGAATGTATTCAGGATTCATGGCCTCCCGTTAGACGCCGTTTCAGACAGAGGCCCGCAATTCACGTCACAGTTTTGGAGGGAGTTCTGTCGTTTGATTGGTGCGTCCGTCAGTCTCTCTTCCGGGTTTCATCCCCAGTCTAACGGTCAAGCAGAGAGGGCCAATCAGACGATTGGTCGCATACTACGCAGCCTTTCTTTCAGAAACCCTGCGTCTTGGGCAGAACAGCTCCCCTGGGCAGAATACGCTCACAATTCGCTTCCTTCGTCTGCTACCGGGTTATCTCCGTTTCAGAGTAGTCTGGGTTACCAGCCTCCTCTGTTCTCATCCCAGCTTGCCGAGTCCAGCGTTCCCTCCGCTCAAGCGTTTGTCCAACGTTGTGAGCGCACCTGGAGGAGGGTGAGGTCTGCACTTTGCCGTTACAGGGCACAGACGGTGAGAGCCGCCAATAAACGCAGGATTAAGAGTCCAAGGTATTGTTGCGGCCAGAGAGTGTGGCTTTCCACTCGCAACCTTCCTCTTACGACAGCTTCTCGTAAGTTGACTCCGCGGTTCATTGGTCCGTTCCGTGTCTCCCAGGTCGTCAATCCTGTCGCTGTGCGACTGCTTCTTCCGCGACATCTTCGTCGCGTCCATCCTGTCTTCCATGTCTCCTGTGTTAAGCCCTTTCTTCGCACCCCGTTCGTCTTCCCTCCCCCCTCCCGTCCTTGTCGAGAGCGCACCTATTTACAAGGTACATAAGATCATGGACATGCGTTCTCGGGACGGGGTCACCAATACTTAGTGGATTGGGAGGGTTACGGTCCTGAGGAGAGGAGTTGGGTTCCGTCTCGGGACGTGCTGGACCGTTCACTCATCGATGATTTCCTCCGTTGCCGCCAGGATTCCTCCTCGAGTGCGCCAGGAGGCGCTCGGTGAGTGGGGGGTACTGTCATGTTTGTCATTTATTATCATGTCTTGTCCCTGTGCTCCCCATTCTATTCGTTTCCCTCTGCTGGTCTTATTTGGTTCTTTCCCTCCTTCTATCCCTCTCTCTCCCCCTCCCTCTCTCACTCTCTCGCTCTCTCTTCTCTCTATCGTTCCGTTCCTGCTCCCAGCTGTTCCTATTCCCCTAATCATCATTTAGTCTTCCCACACCTGTTCCCGATCCTTTCCCTGATTAGAGTCCCTATTTATTCCTTTGTGTTCCGTTCCTGTCCCGTCGGTTCCTTGTTTAGTATTCACCATGCTGTGATTGCGTTTCGCCCTGTCCTGTCGTGTTTTTGCTGTGATTGTGTATCGCCCTGTCCTGTCGTGTTTTTTGCCTTCATCAGATGCTGCGTGTGAGCAGGTGTCTCTGTCAACTACGGCCTGCGCCTACCCGAAGCGACCTGCAGTCTGTGGCCGCTTCTCCAGTGATTTCCCCTCTACAGACTAGAGGATTTCTGTTATTCCCTGTTTGGACTTAAATAAACTCTGTTTCTGTTAAGTCGCTTTTGGGTCCTCTTTCACCTGCATGACACTTTCAAGTAATTTTATGATTTTCCCATACCAAGGAAAATGATAAGCTATATGCCAGGAGGGGATATAATCAAAACATTGTAACACATGATTTATTTAATATTCTCCCTTCTCTGAGTGTTTACCCCTTAGTTTAGAAACATACTCTACAGTGCCTTCTGAAAGTAGTCAGACCCCTTGACCTTTCCCACATTTTATTAAGTGAAAGACTTATTCTAAAATGGATTAAATAAATAAAAAATCCTCAGCAATCTAAACACAATAACCCATAATAACAAAGTGAAAACCGTTTTTTTTTTAAATATTAGCTAATTTATACACATTTTAAAACAGAAATACCTTATTTACATAAGTATTCAGAATTGAGCTCCAGTGCATTGATCATCCTTGAGATGTTTCAACAACTTGATAGGAGTCCACCTGTGGTGAATTCAGATGATTGGACATGATTTGGAAAGGCACAGACCTGTCTATACAAGGACCCACAGTGCATGTCAGAGCAAAAACCAAGCCATGAAGTCGAAGGAATTGTTTGTGGAGCTCTAGGGAAGGGTACCAAAACATTTCTGCAGCATTGAAGGTTGCCAAGAACACAGTGGCCTCCGTCATTCTTAAATCGAAGAAGTTTGGAACCATGAAGATCTTCCGAGAGCTGGTCGCCCAGCCAAACTGAGCAATCGGGGGAGAAGGGCCTTGGTCAGGGAGGTGACCAAGAACCCGATGGTCACTCTGACAGAGCTGTGGAGATGGGAGAACATTCCAGAAGTACAACCTTTTCTGCAGCACT
The DNA here is from genome assembly GCF_021184085.1 of Oncorhynchus gorbuscha. Taxonomy (NCBI): domain Eukaryota; kingdom Metazoa; phylum Chordata; class Actinopteri; order Salmoniformes; family Salmonidae; genus Oncorhynchus; species Oncorhynchus gorbuscha. The sequence goes on from NC_060177.1 coordinate 76,698,019, forward strand.
CCACCAATCAGGACAATCAGGCCTTTATGGTAGATTGGCAAGATGGAAGCCACTCCTCAGTAAAAGGCACATGACAGCCCACTTAGAGTTTATCAAAAGGCACCTAAAGACTCTCAGACCATGAGAAATAAGATTATCTGGTCTGATGAAACCAAGATTGAACTCTTTGGCCGGAATTTCAAGGATTACGTCTGAAGGAAACCTGGCACCATCCCTACGGTGAAGCAAGGTGGTAGTAGCATCATGTTGTGAGGATGTTTGTCAGTGGCAGGGTCTGGGAGACTAGTCAGGATTGAGGGAAAGTTGAACGGAGCAAAGTAGGGAGAGATTCTTGATGAAAACCTTCCAACCAGAAAATTACCCTAAACACACAGGATATGCAGAGAAGAATGGAGAAACTTCCCAAATACGAGTGTGCCAAGCTTGTACTGTCATACTCAACAAGATTCGAGGCTGTAATTAGTGCGAAATATGCTTCATGAAAGAACTGGGTAAAGAGTCTGAATATTTATGTAAATGTGATCTTCCGTTTTTCCCAAAATGTTCTAAAATCCTGTTTTCTCTTTGTCATTATGGGGTATTGCGAGTAAATTGATGAAGAAGAAAAACAATTTAATCAATTTTAGAACAAGGCTGTAACCTAACAAAGTGTGGAAAAAGTGTCTGAATACTTTCCAAAGACTGTATGCATATTCAAAGAGACTGGTCTACAATTTCAAGTTTCTTAAAGGTCCAACGCATCAGCCATTTTTTATCTCAATATCAGATCATTTCTGGGTAACGAATATGTACCTTACTGTGATTTTTTTTCAAATAAAATGGTCAAAAATAAACAAAAATAGTTTCTTAGCAAAGAGCAATTTCTTAAGCACAAATTTTGCTTGGACTGTCTGGGAGTGGTCTGAGTGGAGAGGGAAAAACTGAAAACTAGCTATTATTGGCAGAGAGGGTTGGAACTCTCTTTCTTATTGGTCTATTAACTCATTTACCTGCTGGTAATGTCACCAGGCAGGCCAAAACTCCATCCCATGAAAACAGGCTGACATATCAGTTCGTCTGTTCAAACAGCTCTTACACTAAAAGAACATTTTCACAATTTCGCAGTGTAGTTCCAACCTCATAGTGTGGAAATATATATAAAACACAGCAAAATCATGTTTTTGACTGCAGGCAAGTCAGTTAAGAACATATTCTTATTTTCAATGACAGCCTGGGAACAGTGTGTTAACTGCCTGTTCAGCTCAGGGGTTTGAACTCGCAACCTTCCGGTTACTAGTCCAACGCTCTAACCACTAGGCTACGCTGCCGCCACTAAATTAAAGTTCATCTTGTGGGGTTATTTGCATTTCTGCAATTATTCAATTCTAGTTATCATCAACATGAAAATGTATACAGCTCAGAAATACCAAACACATTTAGGCTACATTTAATGTGAGGTGAAATTCCTTACCACCTCTGTGACTTGTCCAACAGCCAGATATGAGGGTCAGTTTCTGTGTCGTTACCATCTAGGCCTTTCATCCAAACAAATGGAAGTGTATTGTGTTTATTATGACTGCTCAAAACAATCCGTTAGAAACCAATCAGTGAGCCCAAACCTGCCACAACTGACTGACCTTTAAATGGTATCCAGGCCAGAGAAAATACATGTCTGAGGGGCGCCTGCGTCCAGTCGTCCACTAGCAAACTAGACTGAGAGGGCTTGTTTAGAGGCAGTGGACTGCGTTAGAGGCTGCATCCAAAATGGCACCCTTTTGTGTTTGTTTTTTCCAATGTGTTAGGTCTTGGGCACAGTCAGTACCATCAGTGAGCCTCATCCATCTAAAGCATGCGGTGCCTTCCTCCCCTCCCTCTGAATGGATAAGATGAGATTGATTGACTGCTTCGTCTACGGTGTTTTCAAAAATGAATTCCTGCGTCGTTTTCAACTCAGTTCAACACTGTGCAATATCAGTAAGGGTTGTGTACTGTTTGATCGATCGAGACAAGGACAGAGAGCACAGGGTTTCCCATTGTTGCAAGGTGATAACTTTAGAAACCCATTTTGGTGAGCAGCAACAACATGACTGAGGGCTGGAGTTTACAATCGATCCCATTTCTCACTCGCACTCGCATTCAATCCACGTTATAAGTCATACAGGAAATCAATTTCTGTGTTTGATGATTATAACTCTCAGCCATACAGATATAGTGCTGGCCCCAGCAACTATCTCTCCTCTCCCCCCTTCCCCCTCACCCCCACCCTCTCTCTCTCTCTCTCTCCCTCTGTCTTTCTCTCTCTGATTGTGACCTTCGTGGAGATTGAAACAAACACTTTAACCGCTCCAGAAGAGGACATAAGTAGAAACCCTTTCACCTTGCAGGCGTTTTTGAATGATTTATGTGATTTAATATCAAATCATTTCAATATTAGCCAGTGTGTCCTCCTTATCGCCAAGCTTCTCTTTAAAGATTAATCTTGAAATGTGATAAGAGAGAGTTTTTTTTCCCGGGCTTTGTAGTAAATGGAAGATGTAAGTGTGGCAGTTTGATGTGTTGTATTTTCTCATGATCTTTTGTTGGAGCAGAATTTCCTGGTCATTGAGCCTCGTACTCTGATACCATGGCGTCTCTCAAGGTGAAAAGATCCTCCAGACAATAACTGGTCATTCACCTCCTCACGAGCGACCCAGATTAAATAAGAGTGTGTGCCAAGGAAGCCAAGCCCGTCTTTGCCATGGGTGACCTACAAAACTAGACAAGCTTGATCATTTCTACTGAAACGAAAAGCATGCTTTTCCCCTGTCCCCTGTTTAACATACTGGGGATGTAGATACAGTCCTGGGAGTTGGTTGAAGAAATCATTGAATATGTACAGTTTTTACACATGAAGTGTGCCAATCTGTTTCATTATTCAGTGTGTTTGTTGTGTAGTTGATCTGACTGATACGGTAGACAGTAGAACACTCCAGCAATGCGACTGCTTCCTTTTTACTCCTCGGGCATATCTTCCATTTATCATTAGCAGACAGTCATGATCTGTATTAGCTTGAGTTTATGTCATGGAACACATGTTCCCGCAGAATGATGATGCGTGCCTTCCTTCCTGCTCGATCAATAGTTAGTCTTTTTGACCAAACAGACTGGTTGCAGTGACAGGCCAAACTGTGCGTGGTGAACAGTTGTCTTTTCTAGTGATTTATTTTGACTGTACCATATGGAACAGTGAGTATTAGTTAAGATAGATTACCAAGGGACAACTGGTAGTCCAGTTTTAGCCCAGTGGACCTGTATTTCTTGGGTTTTTAAAGGAAAGAAAATGGGCCGGTTATTGATTTTTGGTCCCAGTCCGCCCCTGTAGGCTAGAGTGATAATTAAGTTTGCAGCATGGGGGCCAGGCTGAGCTGAGTTTGAAAGAAATCCTGGCTTCTGCATATAAAGTCTGAAATCCTCTACAGGCGGAAAGCTCCCTCTCATCAATCATAAAGTGCTCACCCAGAACCAATTGAAATAACAACTTCCAGTGTCTTAAAGATGGGACAAGGAAATAAAATGTAAGGCACTCCTGGAAAAGCAATCATCGACAGAATAGCAATAATTGTTCATTTCCCCTGAAACTAGAGGTTAACGTGGGAAACGGTAGCAGCTATGCTAAGCGATTAAACATTTATAACAAAAATCTTACTTGCGCCTATTCCCTAAATAGTGCCTTTATTTTGATCATAGGTCTTGGTCAAAAGAAATGCACTAGGGACTAGAGCGCCATTTGGGATACAATCGAAGGAAAATGTTGTAGTTTATAGGCAAAACTGTAGCTTATAGGGATTTCAATGGCCTGCAGGGTCCTGGTTTTCCCTCTTGCTGTGTTCAAGCCTCATCCTCTTCCTTCTGCTTTGTGTTAAATAAGTGCACTCACTGGATTTACTGAAGGATCAAGATCCTCCAAGACTTACCCAGTACAGAAGGAAAGAACACAGCACACAGAGGAGAGTCTTCATCAGAGAAGAAGAAATCATGTTTAGTACCGTAAGGTAAAGGAGGATCATGGCTTTCATTGGTTGGAGTTGGAGCCACAGTGCCATGGTTGTTACATTACACTAATGACAAAATCAGGGAGGTACAGTCAAATATGAGAAGCAAATTTATGTAAAGAAACACTTCTGGGGATTAGATTTAATCTCTATGGGGTCTCAGTTCTGTCTAACACAATATTTGATTTTCCATAGAAAATGAAGGACCATGCTTATTGTATCCACACCCACATGGTAAAACTGTTCATCAGTTCACCCGATGCGTGCAATGTAGCTACAGTAGATTAATGTAGTTTCGTCCTTATTTGATCAATCAAAATCATGTCATCATAGTTAACAGTTTCACTATATACTATATGGAACAACAGAAAGGCCCCCCAAAAAATACTAAATAAATTTGTTCTGAAGTGTCTGTCCTATATCTGAGAGATATAAGAAAGATCAGGAAACATTAAAAAACAAACATTTTTGTACATTTTTGTCACTGCTACATACAGAGGTTGGAAGATTGGCTCCACCAACAAGCCCCATCGGCTGTACCGAATTCAGAGCAAAACGGAGAACACCATTGTGTGTGTGAGAGTCTCATCTTTCCATAGAAGGGTCTTAATAGTTTGTAGGATAAACCCATGTTTGGACGGAGAGATGCGTTGGACTGAGAAACTTTGAACAGATATTTTCATGGGGATTTTTTAATTGTGCTAATTGGTTTTCCACAGGGGTGCAGACATCGTCTCTAATCCCCATGATCATTATGTATGTCCATATGGCAGGGTCAGAGAAGGATGCTGCTTTGCTTGTTTTGAGATCTGTAGACTCATTCTTCTTTGCCATTTTTTTGAATGAATCAATCCAAACCTTTGCTAAGGGCTGTAACCTGGCACTCCTCGTTGCGTCGTACAGAGAACACCTCCTCGGGCCTTATTGCTTAAATGGGCACCATTGTTAAGACAGATGAATAGTCAATACTGCAAAGTTTTGAATGAGAAGCTTTTGAAGACGGGACTTTGTTTGAAACCATTCCCAGCTGTCCTCTGTGTGGGGTGGGTATAAAGCTGAAGTGTTGCCGGCTCAGTACCACTCATACAATACTGGGCTAATATAGATCACTTGCACTAAATATGTGTGCCAGCCAGTAGGTTCTTCTTTCCCTGGTAAAATTCCCCTCACATTGGCCACATGGCAGCCAACTGGCTTTGTTGCGGTCTGAGAAGCTAACAATAGAGTAAAAACAAGTGAAAGCAGCAGCAGTCAAATAGTGTCAGGTCTGAGTTGGTGTGCCAGCGACCAGCTGCATTAGCATCAAACCATGGCCACGGGGGTCTGCTGATGGAAGTCCAGGAGGGGAGGCCGTTTTCTTCGTTTCCCATGGTAGAAAAAAGCTACAACTGTCTGTTAATCACAGTATCATCTAATAATAACCGTATGGTCACAAGAAGCTGGCATTAGCTTCTCCCGTCTGTAGATAGTTGATTCTGATTAGACATGTTTTATTCCTTTCCACTTATTTTTGGAATAATACTGTGTTTTGCCAAATCCACAGATTTGCTAAATAATGCCTCACACAAAGAGTAGTTTTGTCTCTCAGGGAGGGTTGGGTCCCTTAGAGGTTCATGTGGAGAGAAGCCAGCCAGCCTCCAAAGTGAGAAAGCCAACCATCCGTCCAGAACTAAAACCCCAGCAGCAGCTCAAAGCAATTTTCTGGCTATTTTGTTGATTTAATCCCTGGTTTGCGATGCTCAGGCACAGTGGAGTGTGTGTGTGTGTGTGTGTGTGTGTGTGTGTGTGTGTGTGTGTGTGTGTGTGTGTGTGTGTGTGTGTGTGTGTGTGTGTGTGTGTGTGTGTGTGTGTGTGTGTGTGTGTGTGTGTGTGTGTGTGTGTGTGTGTGTGTATGCCTGTGAGGTGGGGGGTAGCTTTTTAGCACCCCTAGGGTCCAGATCTTAGCGCTCCCATTAGTGCTCTTACTGTGCGTACATCACGGAGGCACTCATCCCTGTCTGTCGAATCAGCGGCTGGCTACGTGGGGCTGCTGAAGTTGAGATCAGCCGTGGGATCCCATCCCCTGTATCCCTGTGACTGAAGCTCATCTGTCAGCCAGCCTAATCACACGTTAGCCAGCCCCAGTTCAGGAGACCGAGCAGACAGAAGCAGAGCAGCTCCTCACAGCACAGGATGTTACCTGTTCATGACTTCCCTGTGCCAATGACTGTCCTGTCTGTCAGCCCCCCAGTCTGCACTCACAGGGGAGAGTGTAGAAATGATGTACTTACTGAAGATGAGGAACACCAAATAAATGGTGCAGAAAAGTTAGTATTTCATTAGCTTGTGGTACAAAACACACACACTTTTATTGAAGGCAGGAAATCCATTGTTACATTTGTATTTACACTCATGTCCCCACGTATAATGTGCCCATGACAAGGTATTTCTAAATATGTCACTCTTAACTAAGTGACCTAATAGTTACTTAATACCATATTGTTAGGAATAGTCTTCACAAATCCCCCCTTTATGTCAACATCTATTCTTGTGTTCATACAGAACATGTAGTTAATGCTTCACGTTCAAGCTTGGTTGCCCACAGTGGAAAATACTTTAACTAACCTGTATTTACAGTGGATAATACTTTAAATAACCTGTATTTACAAGAGAGAATACTTTTACTAACCTGTATTTGGTGTGGAGAATACTTTAACTAACCTGTATTTACAGTGGATAATACTTTAAATAACCTGTATTTACAAGAGAGAATACTTTAACTAACCTGTATTTACAGTGGTGAATACTTGTATGTTTTATCTAACCACAAGATTAAAGGAAAGAAAACAAACTTTTACTGCCTGTCTCTAAACCACAATTCAATCTCGGCACATTTTCCAGCAGACCATTACTCTGAAAAGAAACAACATGTTGCAGGAGCACAGGAGGTTGGTGGGACCCTAATTGTGGAGTAAGTGCTCATGGTAATGGAGAGCAGCATCGATGGGATACATGGTTTCCGTGTGTTTGATGCCATTCCATTTGCTCTGTTACAGCCATTATTCTGAGCCATTCGCCCCTCGAGAACTTGTTCTCAACTAGCTTACCTGGTTAAATGAAGGTGAAATAAATTTAATGAAAAAAAAAATGATTTAACAAAACAGCCTCAATGCTCAGGAGCCTTGCCAAACAGCCCAGTAACTTCTGGTGTAGAAAGAATCATGTTACCAAATGAAGCTGAATGGCCGTCTGTAGAGCGGTGAGGTGAATGCTGATCTGACCCTTGGGGAGCCCTGTGATGCGTACCAAATGGCACCCTATCCCCTTTACAGTTGACTATTTAAAAAAACAACTAATACCCATAGGGCTCTAGTCAAAAGTAGTGCACTATAAAAGGAATAGGGTGCCATTTGGTGCGCAAACTGAACACCCGGCCACTAGGCTAGCCAGGAACCTGCAGATGGTCTTCCCCTCATCGGTATTAATCTGTCAGCTTGGGTTGTGGTATAGGGAGTCAGGAAGGGGAGGGAGAAGGGTAGCTCCCCACCCCCCACATGCAGGTGTTGCCTGCTGTTTATGGCAGCATGTCATGAGAAACCCGGACGGAGAATAAGCTCGAGCAGTACTCAAGGTCACAACACTCCACCCCTGCAGTAATTGTCCCTGTAGTGTTAGTCCTCAGAGAAATAGACAAAATAACGGGAGACTGAATTCTGAACACATTCTCGATAATGATTTGAACCAAAACAGTCTCAGACTTACGGAAGGAAACACGAACACACACTGAATCTAGACAAGGATCCGACAGCAGGAACGGAGAAAACAAGGAGAGAAATAGGGACTCTAATCAGGGTAAATGATCGGGAACCGTTAATGCCTGACAAAACATGACAATGGCAGCATGTCATGAGAAACCCGGACGGAGAATAAGCTCGAGCAGTACTCAAGGTCACAACACTCCACCCCTGCAGTAATTGTCCCTGAGGTGACAATGTATCCACTAAGTGTCTGTGTCCTCCACTGTGACCAGGGGGGTTGAGATGGGGTGCAGGCAGGCAGACCGGCATGCAGTGAGACCGGCAGGCAGGTAGGCAGGGAAACAGGCAGGCAGGCATAGAAACAGGCAGGCAGTCAGGCAGGGAAACAGGCAGGCAGTCAGGCAGGGAAACAGGCAGGCAGGCAGGAAGGAAGGAAGGAAGGAAGGAAGGAAGGAAGGAAGGAAGGATAGGCAGACAGACAGACAGACAGACAGACAGACAGACAGACAGACAGACAGACAGACAGACAGACAGACAGACAGACAGACAGACAGGCAGGCAGGCAGGCAGGCAGGCAGGCAGGCAGGCAGGCAGGCAGGCAGGCAGGCAGGCAGGCAGGCAGGCAGGCAGGCAGGCAGGCAGGCAGGCAGGCAGGCAGGCTGCAACAGGATCATGTATTGGAGGGGGACTGTGGAAGGTTAATTGCTTTTAGTAGGATACTATGACATTTCACTGCAGCCAAGTGGTCCCATGTGTATCAGGGTGTTTTGTGTTGGTCACTGTCAGCTCCGTACTGGCTAGCAAGACCAAACTGGAAATGTCAACATAGTTCTGAGTTTCATAACTTGAGAATTCATAGTTGGTTGAGATTTTAAATAGATAAAGTAGCTACTGTAATACAACATACAGTATTTGTCAAAATCTCTCTCAACTCTAATGTTTCCTTGCTTTTTCATACAAACAGTTTATCTGAAGGCTGACCTGCTTCTATTCACATTATATTTTCTTTATTTCTCTTTCTTTCTTTCTTTCTTTCTTTCTTATTTCTTTCTTTCTTTTTCTTACACACAAGGGTATCTGTGTCATCTCCCAGATAGAAGAACCTCATTCTCCTCCACCATCCCTGACCGCTCACAAGCGCCCCCAGCAGGACGTGACTGGACCTGGTCATCAGGGTGATGAAAGGCCTGCTCCTAGGCTGTGTGACCGTGGCTGTGCTGCTTCAACTCTCCAGCACCGGCCTGGTCAAGAAGATCATCCGCCACCGCAGAGAAACCCTGAGAGAACCCTCTAAGAACTTGACCCTGCCCCACCCTGACCAACCAGTGGTCTTCAACCACGTCTACAACATCAACGTCCCCTCCAGCTCCCTGTGTTCCGTAAACATGGAGAGCCCAGAAGGAACCAAGGTCAAGCCTAAACGAAGTCCAGTCCAGTCGGTCATGCAGGGCATGGAGAACAAGGACCACACGATGGACGGAGAGAACCAGATCGTGTTCACCCACCGCATCAACATCCCCAAGCAGGCATGTGGCTGTGACAACCACATGCCTGATATGAAGGACATCTTTAGCAGACTGGAGATGCTGGAGTCTGAGCTGTCCAGCCTCAGAGAACAGTGTGGCAGTGGAGCCGGTTGCTGTGGAGCCCAGGTTACAGGTATAGCACAGAATATTTTGACCAAAGACATTCTCAGGCAGTGTTTCACACCTGTTTCAACTATAGGATTGATAGTGGGTAGATTCGTGGTATAAAATGAATTTGTGCTAGGGAAAAAAGGAAAATGTTTACCCCTTTGGGTTCCAAGGACCAGGATTTAGAAACACTGTTCTTGCGGCAGTTAGAGTTATAGTTTTCACTTAGATTACATTCCTACATTGCTTTCAATTCTGCTATAGATCAATATTCCCTATTCCGACTCAATGCAGTTGTCTTTTTGTACATATATTATTTGCTGCAAAGATTATAATATTATCATAATTTAATAGATGTATGTGTTGTTTCCTCTACGTTTCCTCAGGTGAGGTGGCCACCAAGCCTTACTGTAACGGCCGTGGTAACTTCAGCACTGAGACCTGCAACTGTGTGTGTGAGCCCGGCTGGAAAGGACCCAACTGCACCGAGTCTGAGTGCCCCAACTTCTGCCAAGACCAGGGACGCTGCGTCGATGGGAAGTGTGTCTGCTTCGAGGGCTTCCACGGAGACGACTGCAGCATGGAGCCATGTCAGGAGGACTGTGGGGACAACGGGGAGTGCATCGACGCCATGTGTATCTGTGAGGACGGCTTCACCGGGAACGACTGCTCCCAGACCAACTGCCTGAACAACTGCCTGGGACACGGCCGTTGTGTAGACGATGAGTGTGTGTGTGACGAGCCGTGGACGGGCTACGACTGCTCCGAGCTCATCTGCCCCAACGACTGCTACGACCGCGGTCGCTGCGTCAATGGAACCTGCTTCTGTGAGGAGGGCTTCACCGGGGATGACTGTGGGGAACTCACCTGCCCTAGCAACTGTAACAACCGTGGGATGTGTGTCGACGGCCAATGTGTGTGTCACTCTGGCTACAGCGGCGAAGACTGCTCCAAGCTCACCTGCCCCAATGATTGTACTGAGAAAGGCCATTGCTTCAACGGGAGGTGCATCTGCGACCCAGGCTTTGAGGGAGTGGACTGTTCCATCCTGTCTTGCCCAGACAACTGCAGCAACAGAGGCCAGTGTGTCAATGGAGAGTGTGTCTGCAATGTAGGATTTGAGGGTGACGACTGCTCTGAAATCTCCTGCCCCATGAAGTGTCTGAACCGAGGCCGGTGTTTGAATGGACAGTGTGTGTGCAGTAAAGGCTTCACCGGGGACGACTGCAGCATCAAGACCTGCCCCAAAGACTGCCTGGGACGCGGAGAGTGTGTTGACGGCACGTGCGTGTGCTTCATTGGCTTCACGGGCAAAGACTGCAGTGAGCTGACTTGTCCCAACAAATGTCTGAACAGTGGGCACTGTGTTAACGGCCAGTGTGTGTGCAACAAAGGCTTTGCTGGGGAGGACTGCAGTGAGAAGACATGTCCCAAAAACTGCCTGGAGAGGGGCTACTGCGTGGATGGGACATGTGTGTGCTTTGAGGGATTCCAGGGCCTGGACTGCTCTGTGCTGACCTGTCCAGGAGACTGTGAGGACCAGGGGAGATGTATGGATGGAGTGTGTCTGTGTAATGAAGGTTTCATCGGAGAGGACTGCTCTGGGGGTAAGAAACCGAAGAATAATCCCAAATGGCACCTTATTCCCTTTATAGTGGACTACTTTTGACTAGGGCCATTAGGGCTCTGGTCAAAAGTAGTGTATTAGGGCAGTGGTTCTCAACTGGTTTTGCCTCAGAACCCAAATTGAACCAGGTTGTCTCAGTTGCAAACCAATATAATTGTTTGGGGGGGCTAAAATGCAATCTGGAAAACTATTTTGAATGCTATATTGAGAGTAAGTGTACTAGTTATATGAAAAGGGAACAGCAGTCCCACCTTTTTCATTGTCATTAATTTAATATTCCATATTCTGCATGAGGAATGTTAAGCTCACTGGTTTGAGAACACAAAATCAACCAAATCCTCTAAATAGCGTTGCTAATAACTCTATATTGAAGATACTGTGATTAAAGAAAAATATGAAATTATTAAAAAATATATAGGTTCATTTCTACACACTTTCCACCTGGTTTTAGTAGTTTAATTTTCAGACTGGAGTATTTTTCATAAAAAATGTAAAATAAAAATGTTTGCTCACACTCTGGACCCATTCAAAACCTCCCACAACACGTGTTTGGGTCATGACCCACCAGTTGAGAATCGCTGTACTAGGAAATAGGGTGTCATTTTGGACAAACAGAAAGAGACAGAGAGAGAGATGTCACATCCTTTGCTTGATGGGAGTATGGCTTGATGTGATATCATTTGTTTATGGCTGATATGTATGAGGAACATTTCAACATGATGACATTCATTTAAATGCTAAAGTGTCTGGCTGCACAACATTGGTTACATTGCTTTGAATAAATAATGTTGCTGTTTAATGTGGTTGTCAAATGAAAATGTCCATGGCAATTGGAGTCATCTTGGAGAATTGATGATTTGGTCTAATTTATATGGTTAGATACCGCAAAATACCTCAGATCAGAGACATTTAAAAAAAAAAAATGGGTTTGGCAATTGATGCTATTCGATGCCCACCCTCCATGGAAGTGTAGTTGTGCAGCTGCTGTAATTTCCAGACAGGAATTCTACGTTCAGCAAATCCGGACATTTTAACTTCCCTGCTCAATAAGACTACATGAACTTGAAGGTGATTCATAGGCATTGTCCTTTGCGTTTGTGATTACGTATCATAGTTGTGTATTATTTTGTCATGTTATAAAGCGTACCCAACCAAGTCCATGGTATTAGCAATAAAAAACACTAATCTGTTACAATTATACCTACTATACTGAATATGTCCCCTAACATGATGTGGTTGTGATTCTCTCCAGTGTCTCCACCCAAGGACCTGACAGTGCAGGAGGTCAGCCCAGAGACAGTGGACTTGTCCTGGGCTAACGAGATGCAGGTGGCAGAGTACCTGGTCACATATGTGCCCACCGCCCTTGGAGGCCTAGAGCTGGACATGCGTGTGCATGGGGATCAGAAGAACGCCACCATCAGTGAGCTGGAGCCTGGTGTGGAGTATCTGATCAGTGTCTTCGCAGTCCTCAGCAATAAGAGGAGTGTCCCTGTCAGTGCCAGAGTGGCAACACGTAAGTCAGGATTAGTAAAAAGTTGACCGAAGACTCTCACCATGTGTCAGATTTTCATTTCCCCCACTATTGTTTAAGGTTAGGATTGGTGGAAGGTAAGCTGATCCTAGATCTGTAACTGGGGAAACTTCAGCCCGGAGATGTAATTCACCTCTACGGTGTCCATATTAAGGCCATCTCAGTCTCTCCTGGAACTCGTGATAAGACAGACTCAAGTCTGACTGAGACTGTCCTAAAATGGACTACACCCTTACCTCACCTTTGGTACCTGACTTGTACCAAAGGTGAGGTAGGTAATGCTGAAGTAATGCAAAAGTGACATCCATAACGGGCAGCCAATAAAAAACGAATTATATCAACAAATTGATTAAAGGGCTCATGCGAACATCTGTTGCTAATCTCATTGAATTAAATCCCTAATTGTACCTGGGATGTGGTAGTTTTTCAATGTTGTTACACATTATTTACCCATCATTGGAACCAGCCAGCCTATTTCCTATATAGTGCACTACTGTTGACCAGGACACACTGTGATCGAAAGCAGTGCACTATATAGGGAAAGGGGTGCCATTTTTGACACAGTCCATGTGCTGGGTGTCCTGAGGATTTAGTAAACAGAATATCAAACATGGTTTCATTTGTAAGTCTCATCCAATTAGATCTCCCTGAGCCCGAGGGACTCAAGTTCACATCAGTGAGGGAGACTGCAGTAGAGGTTCAGTGGGACCCCCTGGACATACCCTTTGATGGCTGGAACCTCATCTTCAGAAACACTGTAAGTTGTCAGCAGTAGACCCTCATCTATGCAAACACTGAGTTATCAGTAGTAGACCTCACATCTATAGAAACACTGAGTTATCAGTAGTAGACCTCTCATCTATATAAACACTAAGTTATCAGTAGTAGATCTCTCATCTATAGAAACACTGAGGTATCAGTAGTAGACCTCTCATCTATAGAAACACTGAGTTATCAGTAGTAGACTCTCTCATCTATAGAAACACTGAGTTATCAGTAGTAGATCTCTCATCTATAGAAACACTGAGTTATCAGTAGTAGACCCTCATCTATAGAAACACTGAGTTATCAGTAGTAGATCTCTCATCTATAGAAACACTGAGTTATCAGTAGTAGACCCCTCGTCTTCAAACAATCTGAGCGAGGAACACGCCTTTCCCTCGTCTCCCATGGTGGATTTGGTTGTTAATAGATCTGTCTCTACATATTCTACATGGAGGAGGCTGAGATCTTCATATTCTACATGGAGGAGGCTAAGATCTTCAGAAGCCAAAAGCCTATCATTATCCCCACTTTCCTGTGGTCGAAACCATACACCGCCCCCTGAAAGGACAGACAGACCCACTCCTAGCTTCAGTAATTGCCCTAGCTATGTGAGTTTGTGTTCTAAATGGCACACTTTTGTCTATATAGTGCACTACTTTTGACCAGAACCCTATGGGTCTATGGTTTCTGGTCAAAAGTAGTGCACTGTATAGGGAATAGGGTGTAGGGTGCCATTTGGGACAAATACTATGTGAACCTGAGTATCCTGTGGAAATCATGTAGCAGAGCCCGTATTCAAGTCTCTAAGTCAGCAGTTAAATGTGACTAAATGTTCTGCGAGGCTTCTGTCGACAGCTCTAATGGCCATGTACTGCAGCAATGAGGCACAGAACCATTATTGTTTCTGAATGCTTTGTTTTTTCTTTTCCAAAGCCTATGAGAAGTAGCCCAAGGACATGAAAGCCACAGTTCATTACATTCAGCCCCCCCCCCCCCCCACATCCTTACAGTAGTTTAACCATCACAGACAGAATCCTCTGAGTACGATGTGGCTGCCCTATTCCCACACCAAGACTATAGCACCCCATCTACTATAAAGTGTGCTACTTTTGACCAGATGGGCCCTGGGAAAGTAGTGATTAGGGTGCCATTTGGGAATCAGCCCAAGGCTATAACCTTGACTTTGAGGTGGGTAACGGTAGATATACTATGTGTCATAAAACATGCCCTCCCATTTTAATGACTGGTGTCGCTTGGTGTTGTCAGAAAGAGGAGAACGGAGAGATTCTGAACTCCCTGGGCAGCCCTGACACCATGTTCGAGCAGTCTGGGCTGGGACCTGGTCAGGAGTACGAGGTCAAACTGGAGGTGGTGAAGAACAACACCAGCGGACCTGCAGCACGCAAAAGCCTTTTCACAAGTGAGTCCATACATACAGCACTTATAGAGTTCTATTCACGTGTTTTTTAGGACAAGAATTTGCTCCTCCAGGCCAATATCTTTCAGTTAGAAAATTAACCTGAATGTTGAATCTGTGTAGATGGTAGCTTGTCGCGCAATAAAACAAGTAAATTAAATAACTATTTCAAAATATGATGAACTATTTCTTGCCAACCTCAAATGTTCTGTATTCCTTGTATTCATGACATATTTGCATTGGCTATAATCCATCAACCCCTTCTACGCCATTCTGACCACCTGCTGGAGATTTAAAAGACATGATTCCCAGCAATACACACAGACTCAGAAGCAGCTTACAGCTGTCATAGTTACACACAGAAACACATTGTCACCTTGATTCACTAGGTTTCTCTATTGAATATCCGCACTGCTGCAGCTCTGTGAGTGTGTTCCAAATGGCACCCTATTTCCTTTAGGGTGCATCCATTTGGGATGCAGCCGGACAGTCTATCCAAGGCATCCTGAAGTGCCAATATTGAGTGATTAGCTTGTCACTTTTCATGGCAATGTCTTGATTTACCAGAGGTAGTAAAAAGCCATTCCTACCCCCTCGGCTGGTTAACATTTATGTGGAAATCATATTTCCATAATGCTGCTATAAGGGCTAATGGCTTTTATGGGATCAATATAACAATAGGTTTCATGTTGAAACTATACATCTCGTACCCTCTCACTAGCCAAGCTATTTTTAGGTGGCTCGAGGGGAGGTTAAAATATACTGCACTACCAACACATTAGGGAAAAAAAGCTTTCTGGAACATTCCAGCCCTAAACTATCAAAATAAAGAAAGTCACACACTCCATGTATAAACTACCAGCAATTTAATGGGTATTTACCAACGTTTCTGCATCACTGTGCCTTCCTCTGGGTAATGTCATGAATACTTGAACCAGGTTATGTAGACAAAAAGTGCAATGAGTGTAATCAATGACAGTAGTTAGGGGTGTGTCATAATGATTAAGTTAATTAAAATTAATTTGTGAAACTGTTTAAAAATAATATATGGCATATTAAATATGTTACACTATTGTTATCATATAGAAACATAATGGAATATTGTACATCATATTAGCATCAACATATGTTTTTTTCATTCAATTTCACATAATACTTTTCTATTTCATTTCATATTTGTTAAATGTGATATTTTGGTTCAACCTTAATGTATATTAGGCATCATCAAACAGGGGGAACATATTAGGTGTACGCTAATAAGCTGTAGAAAAATATATACATTTATAAGACTTGTTCATAAAGGAAACATTTTGTTCATAAGAAGGGCCTGAGATCAAAGTCAACATTCAGAAAACTGTTTTTAGATAGGATATCCAATAAGCCTCCCTTTGTAGTAGTAGGATCTCCATGTTACCTCCTCTCCTTGGTAGAGCAACATGCTCAATGCCTGTTTATTTGAGGGAGGAGATGGGATGGTTAGATTCAACACAGTGAGCTGCTACTGGATAGTCAATGTTCTTACACCTGATTGAGCTGTGGTGTTCAGCTATGTGTTGTTTTTACTGTCTTTTTGTTTGTCCTACATATGCTTTTCCACATGAACTAGTGATGAGGTAGATTACTCCCTTGGTCTCCCTTGAGATGATACTCCTAACAGGGATCTTTGGACCTGTATGTGGGTGTCTGAAGAAATATGTTTTTATAGTGCTATTACACTGTGTGCATGAGACACATTTGTAGTTCCCATTTGGGATAGGTGTCAAGAGAGTCTGAGTGGGCTCAGGGGGCATGTCAGATCTCACCAAACTATCTCCAAGAGTGTCTGAGTGGGCTCAGGGGGCATGTCAGATCTCACCAAACTATCTCCAAGAGAGTCTGAGTGGGCTCAGGGGGCAGGTCAGATCTCACCAAGGTATCTCCAAGAGTGTCTGAGTAGTCTCAGGGGGCAGGTCAGATCTCACCAAACTATCTCCAAGAGAGTCTGAGTGGGCTCAGGGGGCAGGTCAGATCTCACCAAACTATCTCCAAGAGTGTCTGAGTGGGCTCAGGGGGCATGTCAGATCTCACCAAACTATCTCCAAGAGTGTCTGAGTGGGCTCAGGGGGCATGTCAGATCTCACCAAACTATCTCCAAGAGTGTCTGAGTGGGCTCAGGGGGCATGTCAGATCTCACCAAACTATCTCCAAGAGTGTCTGAGTAGTCTCAGCGGGCATGTCAGATCTCACCAAACTATCTCCAAGAGTGTCTGAGTAGTCTCAGGGGGCATGTCAGATCTCACCAAACTATCTCCAAGAGAGTCTGAGTAGTCTCAGCGGGCATGTCAGATCTCACCAAACTATCTCCAAGAGTGTCTGAGTAGTCTCAGGGGGCATGTCAGATCTCACCAAACTATCTCCAAGAGAGTCTGAGTAGTCTCAGCGGGCATGTCAGATCTCACCAAACTATCTCCAAGAGAGTCTGAGTAGTCTCAGCGGGCATGTCAGATCTCACCAAACTATCTCCAAGAGTGTCTGAGTAGTCTCAGGGGGCATGTCAGATCTCACCAAACTATCTCCAAGAGTGTCTGAGTAGTCTCAGGGGGCATGTCAGATCTCACCAAACTATCTCCAAGAGAGTCTGAGTAGTCTCAGCGGGCATGTCAGATCTCACCAAACTATCTCCAAGAGTGTCTGAGTAGTCTCAGGGGGCATGTCAGATCTCACCAAACTATCTCCAAGAGTGTCTGAGTAGTCTCAGCGGGCATGTCAGATCTCACCAAACTATCTCCAAGAGTGTCTGAGTAGTCTCAGGGGGCATGTCAGATCTCACCAAACTATCTCCAAGAGTGTCTGAGTGGGCTCAGGGGGCATGTCAGATCTCACCAAACTATCTCCAATATTGTGACCATGCTTATAGACAACCAGTCGGGGTGCCAGTGATTTATCAGGTGTCTCTGTTTTATAAAGGAGTGCTTCTTCAAATTGTCCCACATACAGGTTTGCATAGTTGGGGGAAAAAAAGGGGAGCCCACGGCTACACCCCGACTTTGAAGGAAAAAGTCTGACTCAAAGACAAAGTAGTTATGGGATAATACCAGTTCAGTAAGTTGTAAGATGCAATCATTGGATGGAGCAAAGGTAGAGTCTCTCTGCTGAAGGAAGTGTTGCAGCGTCTGCAAGCCTCCAGTGTGAGGGATGTTAGTGTACAAGCTCTCCACATCAAAAATAGCCAGCAGGGTGCCCTCTGGTAACCTTCCCCATGCCCTCTATCAATGAGATCATGTGACTCGTGTCTTTAACCTAAGATGGGAGATTCTCAACCATCAGTTTAATGTGGTAATCCACAAATGTGGAAATGTTTGATGTTACAGAGTCAATTGCTGCTACAATGGGTCTGTCTACCTGGTGGAGGAGACAATGGGTCTGTCTACCTGGTGGAGGAGACAATGGGTCTGTCTACCTGGTGGAGGAGACAATGGGTCTGTCTACCTGGTGGAGGAGACAATGGGTCTGTCTACCTGGTGAAGGAGACAATGGGTCTGTCTACCTGGTGGAGGAGACAATGGGTCTACCTGGTGGAGGAGACAATGGGTCTGTCTACCTGGTGGAGGAGACAATGGGTCTGTCTACCTGGAGGAGGAGACAATGGGTCTGTCTACCTGGTGGAGGAGACAATGGGTCTGTCTACCTGGTGGAGGAGACAATGGGTCTGTCTACCTGGTGGAGGAGACAATGGGTCTGTCTACCTGGTGGAGGAGACAATGGGTCTGTCTACCTGGTGGAGGAGACAATGGGTCTGTCTACCTGGTGGAGGAGACAATGGGTCTGTCTACCTGGTGGAGGAGACAATGGGTCTGTCTACCTGGTGAGACAATGGGAGACAATGGGTCTGTCTACCTGGTGGAGGAGACAATGGGTCTGTGGAGGAGACAATGGGTCTGTCTACCTGGTGGAGGAGACAATGGGTCTGTCTACCTGGTGGAGGAGACAATGGGTCTGTCTACCTGGTGGAGGAGACAATGGGTCTGTCTACCTGGTGGAGGAGACAATGGGTCTGTCTACCTGGTGGAGGAGACAATGGGTCTGTCTACCTGGTGGAGGAGACAATGGGTCTGTCTACCTGGTGGAGGAGACAATGGGTCTGTCTACCTGGTGGAGGAGACAATGGGTCTGTCTACCTGGTGGAGGAGACAATGGGTCTGTCTACCTGGTGGAGGAGACAATGGGTCTGTCTACCTGGTGGAGGAGACAATGGGTCTGTCTACCTGGTGGAGGAGACAATGGGTCTGTCTACCTGGTGGAGGAGACAATGGGTCTGTCTACCTGGTGGAGGAGACAATGGGTCTGTCTACCTGGTGGAGGAGACAATGGGTCTGTCTACCTGGTGGAGGAGACAATGGGTCTGTCTACCTGGTGGAGGAGACAATGGGTCTGTCTAACTGGTGGAGGAGACAATGGGTCTGTCTACCTGGTGGAGGAGACAATGGGTCTGTCTACCTGGGGGAGGAGACAATGGGTCTGTCTACCTGGTGGAGGAGACAATGGGTCTGTCTACCTGGGGGAGGAGACAATGGGTCTGTCTACCTGGGGGAGGAGACAATGGGTCTGTCTACCTGGTGGAGGAGACAATGGGTCTACCTGGTGGAGGAGACAATGGGTCTGTCTACCTGGTGGAGGAGACAATGGGTCTGTCTACTTGGGGGAGGAGACAATGGGTCTGTCTACCTGGGGGAGGAGACAATGGGTCTGTCTACCTGGTGGAGGAGACAATGGGTCTGTCTACCTGGTGGAGGAGACAATGGGTACCTGGAGGAGACAATGGGTCTGTCTACCTGGTGGAGGAGACAATGGGTCTGTCTACCTGGTGGAGGAGACAATGGGTCTGTCTACCTGGGGGAGGAGACAATGGGTCTGTCTACCTGGGGGAGGAGACAATGGGTCTGTCTACCTGGTGGAGGAGACAATGGGTCTGTCTACCTGGTGGAGGAGACAATGGGTCTGTCTACCTGGTGGAGGAGACAATGGGTCTGTCTACCTGGTGGAGGAGACAATGGGTCTGTCTACCTGGAGGAGGAGACAATGGGTCTGTCTATCTGGTGGAGGAGACAATGGGTCTGTCTACCTGGTGGAGGAGACAATGGGTCTACCTGGTGGAGGAGACAATGGGTCTGTCTGGAGGAGACAACCTGGTGGAGGAGACAATGGGTCTGTCTGGAGGAGACAATGGGTCTGTCTACCTGGGGAGGAGACAATGGGTCTGTCTACCTGGGGGAGGAGACAATGGGTCTGTCTACCTGGTCTACCTGGTGGAGGAGACAATGGGTCTGTCTACCTGGAGGAGACAATGGGTCTGTCTACCTGGTGGAGGAGACAATGGGTCTGTCTACCTGGTGGAGGAGACAATGGGTCTGTCTACCTGGTGGAGGAGACAATGGGTCTGTCTACCTGGTGGAGGAGACAATGGGCCTGTCTACCTGGGGGGAGGAGACAATGGGTCTGTCTACCTGTCTACCTGGGGAGGAGACAATGGGTCTGTCTACCTGGTGGAGGAGACAATGGGTCTGTCTACCTGGTGGAGGAGACAATGGGTCTGTCTACCTGGTGGAGGAGACAATGGGTCTGTCTACCTGGAGGAGGAGACAATGGGTCTGTCTACCTGGTGGAGGAGACAATGGGTCTGTCTACCTGGTGGAGGAGACAATGGGTCTGTCTACCTGGTGGAGGAGACAATGGGTCTGTCTACCTGGGGGAGGAGACAATGGGTCTGTCTACCTGGTGGAGGAGACAATGGGTCGGTCTACCTGGTGGAGGAGACAATGGGTCTGTCTACCTGGAGGAGGAGACACTTGTTTGTGTAATATCGCGACTGTATAGAAAGTTGGCATCTTGGGAAATTTCACACATAGAAATTCAACTGATTTTTTTGTGATTTAGAGTACGTATGTCCCCTCTGTTTGATGGTGCTCATTATACATTCAGGTTGAACCAAAAGATTACATGTAACAAATATGAAATTAAGTATGAAATGATTATGTGAAATTGAATGAAACAACCAACGTATGTTGATGCTAATATGATACAATATTCCATTATGTTTCTATATGATAACAATAGCGTAACATATTTAATATGCCATATACTCTTTTTTTAACAATTTGAAAAATTAATTTGAATTAACTTAATCATTAAGACACACCCCTCACTACTGTCATTGATTACACTAATTGCACTGTTTTGTCTACATAACCTGGTTCAAGTAATCATGACATTACCCAGAGGAAGGCACAGTGATGCAGAAACGTTGGTAAATACCCATTAAATTGCTGGGAGTTTATACATGGAGTGTGCGACTTTCTTTCTTTTGATAGTTTATAGTTCATTCGCCGTTAGTCAGCACCTCCACACAAACTATTTCTCCTGGGTGTGCACCAGCTCATGGTTTTTAATCGAACATGCCAGCGCTGACGTGGGAGCTGAACAGACTGGGAGCTTTCACCCCTGCCCTTGCAAGAGTTCTCTTTCAACAAATCAGAGTAAAGACATTTCAATATCCTGAAGCAAATGTTCTTCCCAGGTTTCTGTACTAACCTTTATTGGCTCACCTCCATACCAATTCAATGTCAGGCTCTCTCTGCTTATTTATGGTTTGAAAAATGCATTCGCTTTGCCAGAGTAAACAGAACTAAGCCACTAGCTACCTGACATTCTCCTCTTATATGCCCCCCTTCCTCTTTATCGGAGGGTAGTTTGTACATTATAGCGTTGACTGACACTATAGGACTAGCATGTCCGTGTCTAAAGTTTATGGAGCTGATGAGCTGTTGAACATTGGAACCTGAGACACGCATACACACACCGCACACACACGTGTGCTTGCACACATGCACGGACACGCACGTACACATACACACACACACATACACATATACACACACAAACATACTTTTACACAACAGCACTGGGATTATGTTACCTAGATCTCCATGTAGCTCAAGGCCTCTCTATGTCTGCCATTAAAACAAACCCACATCAAATCAAATCAAATCCAATTTTATTGGTCACATACACATGGTTAGCAGATGCTAATGCGAGTGTAGCGAAGTGCTTGTGCTTCTAGTTAAGACAGTGTAGCAATATCTAACAAGTAATCTAACAATTTCACAATGACCTAATACACAAATGTAAAGGGATGGAATAGGAATATGTACATATAAATATAATGGATGAGCGATGGCCAAACGGCATTGGCAAGATGCAGTAGATGGTATAAAAAACAGTATAAACATATGAGATGAGTAATGTAAGACATGTAAACATTATTAAAGTGTCATTTTTTTAGGTGACTAGTGATGCATTTATTAAAGTGGCTAATGATTTGAGTCTGTATGTAGGTAGCAGCCTCTGTGTTCGTGATGGCTGTTTAACAGTCTGATGGCCTTGAGATAGAAGCTGTTTTTCAGTCTGTCGGTCTGTGCTTTGATGCACCTGTACTGATGCTGTACGGATGATAGCGGGGTGAACAGTGGGATGGGTGGTGCTTGTCCTTGATGATCTTTTTTGCCTTCCTTGTGACATCGAGTGCTGTAGGTGTCCTGGAGGGAGGTAGTTTGCTCCTGGTGATGCGTTGTGCTGACCGCACCACCCTCTGGAGAGTCTTGCGGTTGAGGGCGGCGCAGTTGCCATACCAGGCGGTGATACAGCCCAACAGGGTGCTCTGAATTGTGCATCTGTAAACGTTTTTAGGTTTTAGGTGACAAGCCAAAATTCCTCAGCCTCCTGTTGATCCTTCTTCACCACACTGTCTGTGTGGGTGGACCATTTCAGTTTGTCCGTGATGTGTATGCCGAGGAACGTAAAACTTTCCACCTTCGCCACTATTGTCCTGTCGATGTGGATAGAGGAGTGTTCTCTCTGCTGTTTCCTGAAGTCCACGATCATCTCCTTTGTTTTGTTGATGTTGAGTGAGAGGTTGTTTTCCTGACACCACACTCCGAGTGCCCTCACCTCCTCCCTGTAGGCTGGGGTGCTACCTCTGCTGTTTCCTGAAGTCCACGATCATATCCCTTGTTTTGTTGACGTCAAGTTAGAAGTTGTTTCTTGACACCACACTCCATGTGCACTCACCTCCTCCCTGTAGGCTGTCTCGTCGTTGTTGGTAATCAAGCCCGCTACTGTTGTGTCATCTGCAATCTTGATGATTGAGCTGGAGGCGTGCATGGCCACGTAGTTATGGGTGAAAAGGGAGTACAGGAGTGGGCTAAGCACGTACCCTTGTGGGGCCCCAGTGTTGAGGATTAGTGAAGTGGAGATGTTGATTCCTACCTTCACCACCTGGAGACAGCCCGTCAGATAGTCCAGGACGCAATTGCAAAGGGCGGGGTTGAGAATCAGGGCCTTAAGCTTAATGATGAGCTTGGAGGGTACTATGGTGTTAATTGCTGAGCTGTAGTCAATGAACAACATGCTTCCATAGGTATTCCTCTTGTCCAGATGGGATAGGGCAGTGTGCGGTGTGATGGTGATTGCATCGTCTGTGGACCTGTTGGGGCGGTTTGCAAACTGAAGTGGGCCTAGGGTGGCAAGTAAGGTGGAGGTGAGATGATCCTTGACTAGTCTCTCAAAGCACTCCAGGATGACAGAGGTGAGTGCTACGACGCGATAGCCATTTAGTTCAGTTATCTTTGCCTTCTTGGGTATAGGAACAATGGTAGCCATCTTGAAGCATGTGGGTGCAGCAGACTGGGATAGGGAGCAATTGAATATGTCCGTAAACACACCAGCCAGCTGGTCTGTGCATGCTCTGAGGACGTGGCTAAGGACGCCGTCTGGGCCAGCAGCCTTGCGAGGGTTAACACGTTTAAATGTCTTACTCACGTCGGCCACGGAGAAGGAGAGGGGGGCCCGTAGTCCCTAGTAGCGGGCCGCGTCGGTAGCACTGTATTATCCTCAATGCGGGCAATGGTGTTTAGTTTTTCTGGAAGCAAGACATCGGTGCCCGTGACTTGGCTGGGTTTCTTTTTGTAGTCCATAACTGCCTGTAGACCCTGCCACATACGTCTCGTGTCTGAGCCGTTGAATTGCAACTCTACTTTATCCCTATACCAACATTCCACTTGCTTGATTGCCTTGCAGAGGGAATAACTACACTGTTTATATTCGGCTATATTCCTAGTCATCTTTCCATCATTGAATGTGATGGCTCGCACATTTAGCTTTGTGTGAATTCCGCCATCTATACATGGTTTCTGATTAGGGTAGGTTTTAATAGTCACATAGACATAGTGTAGTGGGATTAGCATTCTGTGGGTCTAATTGCATGGAGAGATCCCCTCCCCCATGCCCTCCCACATCCCCTCCCCCATGGTGTGTGTTTGTGTGGGAGGGAGGGACCACTCCGGCTCATGGGAAGCCATCATCCTCCCAGGAAACACTCACAACCCTTGAACGACAGACACACACACACACAAACACACACACACACACACACACACACACACACACACACACACACACACACACACACACACACACACACACACACACACACACACACACACACACACACACACACACACACACACACACACACACACACACACACACACACACACACACACACACACACACACACACACACACACACACACAATCTCATTGGCGGTTAAATCTATGTTAAGCTCCAGTGCAGATTCCCTGTTTTATCTTTCTTCTGCAGAAGGTTGACTTTCCTGAAGTTGCTAATTGTGACAAATCAATTCCATCATAATCTAGGGAAAGTGCCTTTCATGCTCTGGGTTTTGATCTGTACTTAAATGAATAACGTCATGCATGGATGCCTAAAAGAAAACATAGTTAATTTTCAAATGATTATTGGTAGTAAATCCTGTCACTATTCATATTCAACCCTGTAACAAAGGCTCTGATGAGAGCTCAAACTCTTTAAATCATATTCCAAGTCTCTCTGCCCTATCCATGGCCTTTTACCAGGACACCTGCACCCAGTATCACCCTATTAAAAATAGCCAACCTGCCTTAATAAACTCCGTTCTCTGACCAAACTCGGTTCTCGGGACCCCAAGGGGTGCACGTTTTGTTTTTTGCTCTGGCACTACACAGCTGATTCAAATAATAAACTCATCATCAAGCTTTGATCATTTGAATCAGCTGTGTAGTGTTATAGCAAAAACCAAAATGCGTACCCCCTGGGGACTCGAGGACTTAGTTTGGGAAATGCTGCTCTACATGAAAAACATCATGAATGCTAACTAAATGTCCTTAGTCCTGGGATGCGACCCAAACTGCACCCTATTCACTATATAGTGCAATACATTTGACCAGGTACCATAGAGCTGTATTCATATCGCACCCTGTATTCACCCCCCCCCCCCACACACCTCCTCTCTCCCCAGAGATCGATTCTCCAAGAGAGGTGAATTTGCGTGATGTAACGGACACCACAGCGCTGGTGACCTGGTTCCTGCCTGTGGCCATGGTGGATGGGGTGAGAGTGTCCTATGGGCCCAGCGACAAACCCTCAGACAGGAACACAGTAGAGCTGTCCTCCAGCGACACACAGCACCACCTGGGCAGCCTGAACCCTGACACTGAGTATGAGGTGTCGCTCATGGCCAAGAGGGGAGAGATGACCAGCGTGCCTGTATCTGAGACCTTCCTAACAGGTGAGACAAGAGTTTTATTCCATTTGGCACCTTATTCCATTTATAGTGCACCAGGGCCCATTAGGGACAAGCAAACTGTACAACACTGGGGTTGCAAAAGCTTTCCAGAAATCTTTCAATCAGGAGGGAATAAACAGGATATCCATGAATGCTCCAACTGGGATTTCTGGAAAAACCTGGAAACGGGAGGGAATAAGCAGGAAATCTGGAAATCGTTCAACTGCGATTTCTGGAAAACATGGGAATTTGGGGAAAGTGGCTGGAAGTGTGGATCTCTTTAAACAGCACAATATCAAAATGATGGATGTGTAATAATTTGTTTGCTGGGTCTTTGATTAGAATAAAGTAATGCTGATTATTGAACTGTTTATATGTTCATGTCTTACCCTTTAGCTGTTATACATTTAGATTAAATTAAAATAAACATCATAAGCTTAAAAAGCTTAAAAATAAGCTTAAAAAATAGAATAAAAACTGTCCAGTATCTTTAATCAACTAGGCCAGGGGTGTCAAAGTCATTTTGCCCAGGGGGCCACATCCTAGGCAAACATACTAACCGGCGATAAAAAAGTGTTGGTCTGTTCTCAACTGGGGTCTGGACCACACATCGTATTGTATTTGCGAGGGGATCATGACATTCCCCACTGCCTGATCTATGACTGGATGTGTTCCAGACCTGGATGCCCCGCGGGACCTGCAGACGGTAGAGCTGACTGACGAGAGCATTACTCTGGAGTGGAAGAACAGCCAGGCTCAAGTAGACAACTACCGCATCAAATATGGCCCCCTCTCTGGAGGAGACCATGGAGAGCTGTTGTTCCCTACCGGACCCCTGGACACCACCCAGGCCAAGATCACTGGTAAGTGATCTCATTTTACTACATATCTGTAAAACCGTGATGAACTGTAAGGGCCGAAACGTGTTAGTTATATCAATAACTATGTGTTTTTATCAACTCCAACTGCCCTCCAAGAATTCCTCTTCTCTTCCGTTTACTCCTCAGTTCATGCACCTTGGTTGTAGAGCAAGGTAGTGGCAACTGCTCCTTTTACTTTGTTCAAGATCACTGGTAAGACAGAGCCCCTCCACTAGTCTAGTTATAACAGGATGCTTTTGGTGGTGGTGTTGTGTAATATCTGTGAATTTTCAGTTTTTAGATATTTTTGAGGTTACCTCTTAAAAAAAACTATCAATGTGAGAACAGCTATAAAACAACCGTCCTGTCTTTGTGTAAATTAATATAAACTACATGACCAAAAGTATGTGGACACCTGCTCATCGAACATCTCATTCCAAAAATCATTGGCATTAATATGGAGTTGGTCCCCCTTTGCTGTTATAACAGCCTCCACTCTTCTGGGAAGGCTTTCCACTAGATGTTGGAACATTGTTGCGGGTACTTGCACCCATTCAGCCACAAGAACATTAGTGAGGTCGGGCACTGATGTTGGGCAATTAGGCATGGCTCGCAGTCAGCGTTCCAATTCATCCCAAAGGTGTTCGATGGGATTGAGGTCAGGGCTCTGTGCAGGCCAGTCAAGTTCTTCCATACCGATCTTGACAAAACATTTCTGTATGCACCTCGCTTTGTGCACGGGGCCATTGACATGCTGAAACAGGAAAGGGCCTTCCCAAATATGTTTCCACAATGTTGGAAGCACAGACTCGTCGTGGTATGCTGTAGCCTTAAGATTTCCCTTCACTGGTTCTAAGGGGCCTAGCCCGAACCATGAAAAAGCCCTAGACCATTATTTCTCCTCCACCAAACTTTACAGTTGGCACTATGCATTGGGGCAGGTAGCATTCTCCTGGCATCTGCCAAACCCAGATCCGTCCATCGGACTGCCAGATGGTGAAGAGTGATTCATTACTCCAGAGAACACGTTTCCACTTCTCCAGAGTCCAATGGCAGCAGATGTTACACCACTCCAGCCAAAGCCTGGCATTGAGCATGGTCATCTGAGGCTTGTGTGCGGCTGCTCGGCCATGGAAACCCATTTCATCAAGCTTCCGACGAACAGTTCTTGTGCTGACATTGCTTCCACAGGCAGTTTTTATCACACTACGCACTTCAGCACTCAGCAGTCACATTCTGTGAGCTTGTGTGTCCTCCCACTTTGCGGCTTAGCCATTGTTGCTTCTTTACGTTTCCATTTCACAATAACAGCACATATGTTGACCGGGGCAGCTCTAGCAGGGCAGAAATTTGACGAACTGACTTGTTGGAAAGGTGGCATCCTATGACGGTGCCACCTTGAAAGTCACTGAGCTCTTCAGTAAGGCCATTCTACTGCCAATATTTGTCTATGGAGATTGCATTGCTGTGTGCTGGATGTTATACACCTGTCAGCAATGGGTGAGCCTGAAATAGCTGAATCTACTAATTTGAAGGGGTGTCCACATATTGCTGTATATATAGTGAATATTGTTTTTCAATGTAAACGTCAGCCTCGCTCTGCCAACTGTTCTGCTGCCAAGAGTTTGCGGCCCTCCTTCTAAATTGTCATTATTAAATTCAATACACTTATTTACAGATGGGCTACTTTGTTTTTCTGTCATCAAACGTTTGTCCGACCACAAAAGACCCCCACTTTATTAGAAAACAGCTCAAGGGAGATTGCATTCAGGCCTTAAATGGAATAACACTACTACTTCAATGTGAGATTCATCCTGGTTTAACAAGAAATGCAGGGAAGGCCTATTTTTATCCTCCTGCACCAGTTCCCATTATACTCCATGTTTTGAGTCCGGCGGGCAGACAGACTCTTTTTGTATACCATGTGCCACTGCATCAACGGATTAAGCTCCCTGGCTGAGAAAAAAAAGTTCCAAACGGGTAATGGTGTCTTTGTCTGGGGCCCGTTCTTTGTTCTTGGGAGACCCATCCCCTGTAAATAAGGCATTTTCCCAAAATGCCATCCTATTCCCTATATAGTGCACTACTTTTGATCAGGGACCATCTGGCTATAGGCTCTGGTCAGAAGTAGTGCACTATATATGGAATAAAGTGCCATTTGGGATGCATCCAGTGCTTCTATTCAGTTGACTAGCCTCCCCGGTCCCCCTCCGCTCCTCACAAACCTCAGCACTTTTTTCACACAGTTATTATCTGTAATTGCCTTCACGCTTGTGATTTTATTGATAATGAGTTTCCTCTGCGTTAGGTGTAATTTCATGCTTCTTGTGCCTGGTTGCCTAGTGACCTCTGTGGGAGTTAATAAAGGAAATGAAGGCCGTTGGACTGAGGGCTCTTAATTGCACCGCACAGCGCGGCCACATAGCCGGACTAAAAGGATCTCAAAGCCTCTTATATCATAGCAAATGTTGTTTCTGCCCCATATAGCGCCTCTTCTAGATCAACCAGAGCAGAAAGAGGTTCCAAAAGGAAGAGGCTGAAATAAACCGAATTATGCTTCAATCTATTGGCAATGCAATTAAATGAAATCAAATCAAATTTATTTATATAGCCCTTCTTCCATCAGCTGATATCTCAAAGTGCTGTACCGAAACCCAGCCTAAAACCACAAACAGCAAGCAATGCAGGTGTAGAAGCACAGTGGCTAGGAAAAACACCCTAGAAAGGCCTAAACCTAGGAAGATACCTAGAGAGGAACCAGGCTATGAGGGGTGGCCTTCTGGCTGTGCCGGCTGGAGATTATAACAGAACATGGCCAAGATGTTAAAATGTTCATAAATGACCAGCATGGTCAAATAATAATAATCACAGTAGTTGTTGAAGGTGCAACAAGTCAGCACCTCAGAGTAAATGTCAGTTGGATTTTCATAGCCAATCATTAAGAGTATCTCTTCTGCTCCTGCTGTCTCAAGAGAGTTGAAAACAGCAGGTCTGGGACAGGTAGCATGTCTGGCGAACAGGTCAGGGTTCCATAGCCGCAGGCAGAACAGTTGAAACTGGAGCAGCAAAACGGCCAGGTGGACTGGGGACAGCAAGGAGTCATCATGCCAGGTAGTCCTGAGGCATGGTCCTAGGGCTCAGGTCCTCCAAGAGATAGAAAGAAAGAAAGAAAGAAAGAAAGAAAGAAAGAAAGAAAGAAAGAGAGAGAGAAAGAGAGAATTAGAGAGAGCATACTTCAATTCACACAGGACACCGGAAAAGGCAGGAGAAGTACTCCAGATATAGCAGACTGACCCTAGCCCCCCGACACATAAACTACTGCAGCATAAATACTGGAGGCTGACACAGGAGGGGTCAGGAGACACTGTGGCCCCATCCGATGATACCCGACACAGGAGGGGTCAGGAGACACTGTGGCCCCATCCGATGATACCCCCGGACAGGGCCAAACAGGCAGGATATAACCCCACCCACTTTGCCAAAGCACAGCCCCCACACCACTAGAGGGATATCTTCAACCACCAACTTACCATCCTGAGACAAGGCCGAGTATAGCCCACAAAGATCTCCGCCACGGCACAACCCAAGGGGGGGCACCAACCCGGAAAGGACGATCACGTCAGTGACTCAACCCACTCAAGTGACATACCCCTCCTAGGGACGGCATGGAAGAGCACCAGTAAGAGAGGCAGAAAATCCCAGTGGAGAGAGGGGAACCAGCCATGCAGAGACAGCAAGGACTTTTCGTTGCTCCAGAGCCTTTCTGTTTACCTTCACACTCCTGGGCCAGACTACACTCAATCATATGATGTACTGAAGAGATGAGTCTTCAGTAAAGACTTAAAGGTTGAGACTGAATCTGTGTCTCTCACATGGGTAGGCAGACCATTCCATAAAAATGGAGCTCTATAGGAGAAAGTCCTGCCTCCAGCTTAGAAATTCTAGGGATAATTAGGAGGCCTGCGTCTTGTGACCATTGCGTACGTGTAGGTATGTACGGCATGACCAAATCAGAGAGATAGGTAGGAGCAAGCCCATGTAATGCTTTGTAAGTTAGCAGTAAAACCTTGAAATCAAACCTTGCCTTAACAGGAAGCCAGTGTAGGGAGACTAGCACTGGAGTAATATGATCCAATATTTTGGTTCTAGTCAGGATTCTAGCAGCCGACAAACCATTCACAGAGACAAACTGATATCTTTCCGACAGATAAGATCTAAACCAGGACAGAACTTGTCCATGTTGACCAATTTGGGTTTCCAATCTCTCCAAAAGAATGTGGTGATCGATGGTATCAAAAGCAGCACTAAGGTCTAGGAGCACGAGGACAGATGCAGAGCCTCGGTCTGACGCCATTACAAGGTCATTTACCACCTTCACACGTGCAGTCTCAGTGCTTTGATGGGGTCTTAAACCAGACTGAAGTATTTCATATACGTTGTTTGTCTTCGGGAAGGCAGTGAGTTGCGGGGCAACAGCTTTTTCTAACATTTTTGAGAGGAATGGAAGATTCGATATAGGCTGATTAGTTTTTTATATTTTCTGGGTCAAGGTTTGGTTTTTTCAAGCTAGGCTTTGTTACTGCCACTTTTAGTGAGTTTGGTACACATCCAGTCGATAGAGAGCCGTTTATTATGTTCAACATAGGAGGGCCAAGCACAGGAAGCAGCTCTTTCAGTGGTTTAGTTGGAATAGGTTCCAGTATGCAGCTTGAAGGCTCTTCGATACTGCAATGTACTGTCTTTCCAAGCTAGTCGGAAGACTTCCAGTTTTGTGAAGCAGCAGTGAGGGCTCTTCGATACTGCACTGTACTGTCCTTCCAAGCTAGTCGGAAGACTTCCAGTTTGGTGGAGCAGCAATAAGGGATTTTCGATACTGCACTGTACTGTCCTTCCAAGCTAGTCGGAAGACTTACAGTTTGGTGTGGCGCCATTTCTGTTCCAATTTTCTGGAAGCTTACTTCAGAGCTCGGGTATTTTCTGTATACCAGGGAGCTAGTTTCTTATGACAAATGTTTTTAGTTTTTAGGGGTGCAACTGCATCTTGGGTATTGGTTAAATTTAGTTCCTCAATTAGGTGGTTATCTTATTTTTGTCCTCTGACGTCCTTGGGTAGGCAGAGGGAGTCTGGAACGGCATCAAGGAATCTTTGGGTTGTCTGATCATTTATAGCACAACTTTTGATGCTCCTTGGTTAAGCCATGTTTCAGTCAAGCCAATCACATCAAGATTATGATCAGTGATTAGTTCATTGACTATAACTGCCTTTGAAGTGAGGGATCTAACATTAACTTCTTGACGCTACCCATCCCGTTAGCGGGATCATTTTCATCAGCAACCGCTGAATAGCATAGCACCACAGTGAAATAATATTACTAAAAAATATTAATATTCATGAAATCACAAGTGCAATATTGCAAAACACAGTTTAGCCTTTTGTTAATCCTGTCGTCTCAGATTTTGAAATTATGCTTTACAGCGAAAGCAATCCAAGCGTTTGTGTACGTTTATCGATAGCACAACAAAACATTATGTACACATTAAGTAGCTTGGTCAGGAAAATCAGAAAAACAATCAAATTAATAATTTACCTTTGATGATCTTCGGATGTTTTCACTCACGAGACTCCCAGTTACACAACAAATGTTCCTTTTGTTCCAAAAAGATTATTTTTATACCCAAAATACCTCTGTTTGTTTGTCACGTTATGTTCAGAAATCCACAGGAAAGAGCGGTCACCATAAATTCCAAATTATATCCATAATGTCCACAGAAGCATGTCAAACATTTTTTATAATCAATCCTCAGGTTATATTTTTTTTTTACTCTTAGCTCAAAACTCACTCCGAGAGCCCCCACCTATCCACTTACGCAATGTGATCTTTCACGCTAATTTCTCAAAATAAAAGCCTGAAACTATGTCTAAAGACTGTTGACACCTTAGGGAAGCCATAGAAAAAGGAATCTGGTTGATATCCCTTTAAATGGAGGAAAGGAATGCATAGGAACAGAGTGTTTTCTAAATAAGAGGCACTTCCTGATTGGATTTTCCTCAGGTTTTTGCCTGCAATGTCAGTTCTGCTGTACTCACAGACAATATTTTTACAGTTTTGGAAACTTTAGAGTGTTTTCTAGCCTAATCTGACAATTATATGCATATTCCAGTTTCTGGGGCTGAGAAATAGGCTGTTTCAAATGGGTACGTTTTTTAGCCAAAAACAAAAATACTGCCCCCTACACGCAAAAGGTTAACATCGGTAGCCCTGCCCTCTGGTAAACAGTGTATGATCGCTGGATGATTAGCTTTAAGTCTAGTACTAGGGTGTTCAATTTGTCAGAGCGGGAAACTTCGGCGTCCCAGACCCCGTAATGGGAGGAGTAGAGACCAGAGAAGTCTGGTAATAAAATCTATTGTCCAGATGTAGCAGCTACAATCACAACAAACTTCAAATGTCCGACAGACCCATGTTTATTATGTGGAGTCTGCTAGAAGATAATTATCCATTTTCCTGCTTGAACAACTTTTACAGTCCCTTGCGAAAGTATTCGGCCCCCTTGGACTTTGCGACCTTTTGCCACATTTCAGGCTTCAAACATAAAGATATAAAACTGTATTTTTTGTGAAGAATGAACAACAAGTGGGACACAATGATGAAGTGGAACAACATTTATTGGATATTTCAAACTTTTTTAACAAATCAAAAACTGAAAAATTGGGCGTGCAAAATTATTCAGCCCCTTTACTTTCAGTGCAGCAAACTCTCTCCAGAAGTTCAGTGAGGATCTCTGAATGATCCAATGTTGACCTAAATGACTAATGAAGATAAATACAATCCATCTGTGTGTAATCAAGTCTCCGTATAAATGCACCTGCACTGTGATAGTCTCAGAGGTCCGTTAAAAGCACAGAGAGCATCATGAAGAACAAGGAACCCACCAGGCAGGTCTGAGATACTGTTGTGAAGAAGTTTAAAGCTGGATTTGGATACAAAAAGATTTCCCAAGCTTTAAACATCCCAAGGAGCACTGTGCAAGTGATTATATTGAAATGGAAGGAGTATCAGACCACTGCAAATCTACCAAGACCTGGCCGTCCCTCTAAACTTTCAGCTCATACATGGAGAAGACTGATCAGAGATGCAGCCAAGAGGCCCATGATCACTCTGGATGAACTGCAGAGATCTACAGCTGAGGTGGGAGACTCTGTCCATAGGACAACAATCAGTCGTATATTGCACAAATCTGACCTTTATGGAAGAGTGGCAAGAAGAAAGCCATTTCTTAAAGATATCCATAAAAAGTGTTGTTTAAAGTTTGCCAAAAGCCACCTGGGAGACACACCAAACATGTGGAAGAAGATGCTCTGGTCAGATGAAACCAAAATTGAACTTTTTGGCAACAATGCAAAACGTTATGTTTGGCGTAAAAGCAACACCCTGAACACACAATCCCCACTGTCAAACATGGTGGTGGCAGCATCATGGTTTGGGCCTGCTTTTCTTCAGCAGGGACAGGGAAGATGGTTAAAATTGATGGGAAGATGGATGGAGCCAAATACAGGACCATTCTGGAAGAAAACCTGATGGAGTCTGCAAAAGACCTGAGACTGGGACGGAGATTTGTCTTCCAACAAGACAATGATCCAAAACATAAAGCAAAATCTACAATGGAATGGTTCAAAAATAAACATATCCAGGTGTTAGAATGGCCAAGTCAAAGTCCAGACCTGAATCCAATCGAGAATCTGTGGAAAGAACCGAAAACTGCTGTTCACAAATGCTCTCCATCCAACCTCACTGAGCTCGAGCTGTTTTGCAAGGAGGAATGGGAAAAAATTTGTCTCTCGATGTGCAAAACTGATAGAGACATACCCCAAGCGACTTACAGCTGTAATCGCAGCAAAAGGTGGCGCTACAAAGTATTAACTTAAGGGGGCTGAATAATTTTGCACGCCCAATTTTTCAGTTTTTGATTTGTTAAAAAAGTTTGAAATATCCAATAAATGTCGTTCCACTTAATGATTGAGTCCCACTTGTTGTTGATTCTTCACAAAAAAATACAGTTTTATATCTTTATGTTTGAAGCCTGAAATGTGGCAAAAGTTCGCAAAGTTCAAGGGGGCGAATACTTTCGCAAGACACTGTAACTGTGACTAGCTTTTGAAGGCACAACTTCAACAATACAGTGGGGAGAACAAGTATTTGATACCCTGCCAATTTTGCAAGTTTTCCTACTTACAAAGCATGTAGAGGTCTGAATTTTTAAAATCATAGGTACACTTCAAATGTGAGGGATAGAATCTAAAACAAAAATCCAGAAAATCACATTGTATGATTTTTAAGTAATCAACTTGCATTTTATTGCATGACATAAGTATTTGATACATCAGAAAAGCAGAACATAATATTTGGTACAGAATCCTTTGTTTGCAATTACAGAGATCATACGTTTCCTGTAGTTCTTGACCAGGTTTGCACACTGCAGCAGGGAATTTGGCCCACTCCTCCATACAGACCTTCTCCAGATCTATCAGGTTTCGGGGCTGTTGCTGGACAATACGGACTTTCAGCTCCCTCCAAAGATTTTCTATTGGGTTCAGGTCTGGAGACTGGCTAGGCCACTCCAGGACCTTGAGATGCTTGTTATGGAGCCACTCCTTAGTTGCCCTGGCTGTGTGTTTCGGGTCGTTGTCATGCTGGAAAACCCAGCCACGACCCATCTTCAATGCTCTTACTGAGGGAAGGTGGTTGTTGGCCAAGATCTCGCGGTACATGGCCCCATCCATCCTCCCCTCAATACAGTGCAGTCTTTCTCTCCCCTTTGCAGAAAAGCATCCCCAAAGAATGATGTTTCCACCTCCATGCTTCACGGTTGGGATGGTGTTCTTGGGGTTGTACTCCTTCTTCCTCCAAACACGGCGAGTGAAGTTTAGACCAACAAGCTCTATTTTTGTCTCATCAGACCACACAACCTTCTCCCATTCCTCTTCTGGATCATCCAGATGGTCATTGGCAAACTTCAGACGGGCCTGGACATGCGCTGGCTTGAGCAGGGGGACCTTGCGTGCGCTGCAGGATTTTAATCCATGACGGCGTAGTATGTTACTAATGGTTTTCTTTGAGATTGTGGTCCCAGGTCTCTTCAGGTCATTGACCAGGTCCTGTCTTGTAGTTCTGGGCTGATCCCTCACCTTCCTCATAATCATTGATGCCCCACGAGGTGAGATCTTGCATGGAGCTCCAGATTGAGGGTGATTGACCGTCATCTTGAACTTCTTCCATTTTCTAATAATTGCGCCAACAGCTGTTCCCTTCTCACCAAGCTGCTTGCCTATTGTCCTGTAGCCCATCCCAGCCTTGTGCAGGTCTACAATTTTATCCCTGATGTCTGTTTGATTGAGTCTGTTTGATTGACATCACAATTGGTCCTTTTGTTCGATTAATTCCGTCCATATATATGCAAAATGTCCATCTATTTGGCGGGTTTGATCCAGAAAAAAACAGCTTCCAAATCGCGCAACGTCACTACAAAATATTTCAAAAGTTTCCTGTAAACTTTGCCAAACATTTCAAACTACTTTTGTTATGCAACTTTAGGTATTTTTAAACGTTAATAATCGATCAAATTAAAGACGGGTCTATCTGTATTCAATTCAGGAAGACAACAAACCAAGCTACTTTTCAAGTCCTGCGCAACTCTCAACAGTGTTACGCAGTTCCTAGATGGCCGTACTTCTTCATTGCACAAAATAATAACCTCAATCAAATCAAAGACTGAAGTGGAAGGTAGGAAGGAACTGAAAACAAGTTCCTAAGAAATATCGTTTCCCAATGAGAACTCACTGAACAGACAGAGTCCTAAAAAAGAAAACTTCTGAACGGTTAGTCCTCGGGGTTTTGCCTGCTACATAAGTTATGTTATACCCACAGACATGATTCAAACAGTTTTAGAAACTCCAGAGTGTTTTCTATTTAAATCTAATAATACTATGCATATCTTATATTATTGGCATGAGTAGCAGGAAGTTGAAATTGGGCACGCTATTTATCCAAAAGTGAAAATGCTGCCCCCTATACCTTAAGAAGTTAATACAGGTAATAATTGGAGAACAGGAGGGATTCTTAAAGAAAAACTAACAGGTCTGTGAGAGCCGGAATTCTTACTGGTTGGTAGGTGATCAAATACTTATGTCATGCAATAAAATGCAAATTAATTACTTAAAAATCATACAATGTGATTTTCTGGATTTTTGTTTTAGATTCAGTCTCTCACAGTTGAAGTGTACCTATGATAGAAATTACAGACCTCTACATGCTTTGTAAGTAGGAAAACCTGCAAAATCGGCATTGTATCAAATACTTGTTCTCCCCACTGTAGCTTTAAAAGCCTTGAAGAGCTTTGGCCTTTTTCACCTGCAAACAGCTGGGTGTTTTAATATAAAACTTTAAACATATTGTTTTCATTGATAAATATTTGATATTAAAAATACAATAACATGTTTTTGTTCTCATGTTCTGTTTGCATACATCCGGTAAGATAAGTGTTCTTCCACTGTGTGTTGTGTAGGCCTGAGAGCTGGGACAGAGTATGGGATGGGAGTGACAGCTGTGAAGAGTGAGCGTGAGAGCCTTCCTACCACCACCAATGCTGTTACAGGTGAGAGCTATGACCTTTTTCTGTATTGTAAAGAAATACATTGTTTTTGTTTACGATCATGGATTGTAGTAATAATGTACTAAAAATACCCCCCATTCGACTATTTGCCTCCTACAATTCACAAATGTTTATTTGCACTTGTCTTGCAGTATTTGAAATATACTCTCCTTCTATATTCTATACTCCCCTTCTATATTGTCCTTTTATATTCTATATTGTCCTTGTATATTCTATATTTTCCTTGTATATTCTATATTCTCCTTCTATATTCTATAGTCTCCTTAAATATTCTATATTTTCCTTATATATTCTCCTTCTATATTCTATATTCTATATTCTCCTTCTATATTCTGTATTTCCTTCTATATTCTCCTTCTTTATTCTATGTTCTTCTTCTATATTCTATACTCTCCTTCTGTGTTCTATATTCTCCTTCTATATTCTATATTTTCCTTCTATATTCTATATTCTCCTTCTATATTCTACTTCTATATTATATATTCTCCTTCTATGTTCTTCTCTTCAGCGTTGGATGCTCCTAAGAACCTGGAGGTTGAGTCTTCCTCTGAGACTGAGATGGTACTGGTGTGGCAGAAGCCGGTGGCTAAGATTGACAAGTACAAGCTGGAGTACGTGTCAGCCGATGGGAGAAGGGCTGAGGTGACACCCGTCTCTATAGACGTCAAGTACACCATGAGGAACTTGATGCCCGGCATGTTGTACACCATCACCCTGACTGCTGAGAGGGGACGCAGGCAGAGCGGCCCCACCACCATCTCTGCAACAACAGGTCGGTGTGGACAGGTCACCGCTATCTCCTCTTAGCCAATTCATAGAATTAGAATAAATAGAGCAGGCATCCCCATTCAGGTCAGTAATGCTATAATGGGAGGACATTCGGACATATTGAGTGTCCCCTCAATCTATTTATATGATCCCATGCTGCAGTAGCCACATGTCAGTGTCGACAGTAACCCTCTACCTTTCCAACCTGGTCCCTTACATAGAAAAACAATCTAGATTATATTTCCATGGTCCC
Organism: Oncorhynchus gorbuscha; assembly: GCF_021184085.1. Classification (NCBI taxonomy): domain Eukaryota; kingdom Metazoa; phylum Chordata; class Actinopteri; order Salmoniformes; family Salmonidae; genus Oncorhynchus; species Oncorhynchus gorbuscha. The sequence continues at coordinate 76,735,950 of NC_060177.1, forward strand.
TTATTACATGCTTTCTAGCCACAGGTCAGTGTGGACAGTACTCTAGCCTGGGTGCCAGTCTGTCTCTGTTCTCTTGCCAAATCCTTATGGAATTGTCACGTCTAAAATGTAATTTACAATAACTGTGTTGACAATGACTGTGTTGACAATGACTGTGTTGACAAAGAAATCCCCTCCAAAATATATGTATTATTATTTTAATTTTTTGATAAAAACTTTGGGGGGCCAAAAGAAATCACTCACGGGCCAGTTTTGGCTGCTGTATAGTAGGGGTCTGTAAGAAAGCTATTTTTGGGGTTTGGACTGTGTTTCGTGAAGTTTTCTACAGTAAAGTTTTGTTCAGCCTTCTCCTCATTAATCAACGATTCAATTTTGCTCTCCAGTCCTGCAGCCAAACCTGCAGTAGGGAATGAATTGAATTCATTGTTACTACTTTCTTTAAGTCTCTCTGTCTCTGTTTCATTTACTGCACGTGGGTTTACTTTTTTACTAAAACAAGGAAAGAAAAATAAGATGATTATAACACTTTTTAGCTCCTGAGGTCAGGATTCTTCCAAACCAAACATTTGAGAAGAAAGTCCTCCAGTTATGTAACGGGATACCCATTAATCTGGCTGGCTATGGGCAAAATTGAGATGGTGAGAGGGAAACGCTGGTATGGATAAGAATGACTGTCTTTTGTTTGGGTCTTTGTTACATGCTGCCAACTTTCAGAATGGTATGTGTGTGTGTGTGTGTGTGTGTGTGTGTGTGTGTGTGTGTGTGTGTGTGTGTGTGTGTGTGTGTGTGTGTGTGTGTGTGTGTGTGTGTGTGTGTGTGTGTGTGTGTGTGTGTGTGTGTGTGTGTGTTTGTTTGCGTGCGTGTGCGTGTGTGTGTGTGTGTGTGCTCCATACAAAGCTCATTCATGTGATAATTGGTGGAGTGAGCACACTCCTCTGTGTTTTTGTATGAATTTACCATGATGAATTGTGGGTCTGTCAGATAAAACGATACATACTCTGTTAAAACATTGGCTCCGAGATCACCACTCCTCTAATCAGCATGCAGCGGTCGTTCCTCCAACACTTTATCGTCTCCATTCCAGACAGAAAATGCAAACGCAGTGCACGCTGCACGTTAACAGGGATATAAAGGGATTGGGAGGGGGTGGGAGGGAGTGGGGGGACTGGGAGGGGGGGGGGGTCCCACCAGGTCCCACCCGGTCCCACCCTTTTACCCCCCAGGCCTGGACTTTACTTGTGTTTGACAGTCATCTGGCGTTGAAAGGATTACAAGAATTAGAGTTCAAGGGTTTGGAGTCCCACTGGAGTGAGCCAGTAACAACATTATACCTCTGCAGAACAAAAAAACTTCAAAATCTTAAGGCTATTTCAAATGCTGAGCAAGAAACCAAAATTGATTTGATATAATAAACCTCCCACATCCTTCCAGCAGTCAGACATGTATTGTTGATGTAGGAAGTTCAGGAGACAGTACAGCTGCAGTATTATAACTTAGGCTAATCGGCAAATTCAGAGACTGATGGAGCTGTGGGGAGCCTTTGTGTAAACGGAAGGCTCAGGCACAATGAGAGAGAACAGTTTGAATGATAATACCTTGAGCTATAGTCAAAGGAGTCATTAATCACATTTGAATAATAGATTAAACACACCAGATGATTTTGTCCGTGGCTTTAGTGTACTGCGCACACCACACAGAATATGAAGTATAACCCTAGAGTGTAAACAAAGCCTTTTGAAGATTCTGCTGTACAGAACAATATTCTTTAGCAGTTTGGTGACGGTTTTATACACCTACGTGAACTGAAACAAAAGTTCTCTATAAATAAGACTAGAAATAGAGTGCTTTTTTATGTGAAGTTTTCATGTTCAACAATATTTTGCACAAATGTTGCATGACCAATTGCTCCTCCAATTTGAGGAATGGAGCACAAAGTGCATGTCCTGCATGTCTTTGAGATGGTCTCATCTTGACGATAAGTCATTTCATTCAGCCCATCACGTCTCCATCTGCATGTTCTGAAGGCCAGACCTCAGACTCAGCCACAGTTGTTTCTGTCGCCTGACAAAAGGAGAAGAGACAATCCGTCCCATATGGCACCCTATTCCCTTCAGATGTAGGATCTTCATTTGAAGCAGTTTGCTACAGCAGGGAAATAATCCTGCAGCAACAGGAAATGTGAATTATTATGTGGATTATAATTAATTACATTTTGTAAGGGTTGATACATTTTTCGTAGGGGAAAATCAAGTCTGAAGCCCTTTTAAACCTCAAATACACTACAAGTTTTACAAGTTCTCCTGCAACATGGTGACCAAATATCTGTATATAGAGCACTATAAAGGGAACAGAGTGCCATTTGGAATGTTAGGTACTGATTGACATGACGTATCTTGATCGTTTAGTATGTGTCTGTAAAATGAACATTTATAGACTAGTATATAAAGAGAGAATGAACACTACAAGACCCTGATTCAATCCCCTCCCTCCTGATGGTCTCAATCTAACTACTCCAACATTATAAAATGTTCTGGTAATGCTGTTCAATCTCTTTTCCCATGTGAGCTTTCACAAGCAATTAATGGCCAGGCCGGTCTCGGCCTGCCTTCCATCAAATGTCATTCATTCCATTCTCATTGTCTTCCATTCCATTTAGTCTACATTTTTCTGCCCACTCCAACATAGGTGCTTTGAAAATAGGATAATGGTAGCCTTGATGTTTCCCTGCATCTCACTCTGCTGACACCTCCAGCTAACAATGGGCTAGGCAGTTCTCCTTTCTCTGCTGTACTGCTGCTACTGCTGCTACTGCATGGCTTCTCCATGTGTTTGAAGTGTACTGTGTACTTCTGCTCAAGCGGACTACAGTGGACTTTTAAAAATGAATGGCTTGTTCAGAGCCATTAATAGACAAGCGAGACAGGCCGTCTCAGGCAGAGAGCCTTGCTGGCGTCATGTGCATGCAGAACAGATTGTCTGCCTACATCATTGTGTGTGTGTGTGTGTGTCTGTCTGTCTGTCTGTCTGTCTGTCTGTCTGTCTGTCTGTCTGTCTGTCTGTCTGTCTGTCTGTCTGTCTGTCTGTCTGTCTGTCTGTCTGTCTGTCTGTCTGTCTGTCTGTCTGTCTGTCTGTCTGTCTGTCTGTCTGTCTGTCTGTCTGTCTGTCTGTCTGTCTGTCTGTCTGTCTGTCTGTCTGTCTGTCTGTCTGTCTGTCTGTCTGTCTGCGCGTCTGTCTGTCTGTCTCAACAATAAATTGAGTCTTCATATCCACGCTGCTAAAGAGTGTGTTTGTCACCAAGGTCTTTTGTAGTGGTAATGTTAGAATATTTCACTCCACGTTCATTTACACACACTAAAGGGACTTCTTTCAGAGTCTTAAAGATGTTGGAGCTTAATCATTTGATCATCCTGTTGTTGCAGGAAATTGTAGTATATTCAAGGTTTAAAAAGGCTTCTAAAGTTTTTAATTTCCAAATTAAAATGTCAGACTTGATTTGCCCGAGCTAAAAATATATGATCAAAAATGTCCATTAATTTAAATACACACATTACCTGTTGCTGCTCGATTACTTTTGTGCTGTGAGAAACTGGTCAAATTAAGATCCTAAATCTGTATGTGGAAATAAATGATTGAAACAGAAATGAGATTGGGTTATCAGGTTCAACTATCTTTTCCAACAAAAATCATGTTGTCTTTTTTGGTTTTATGGAGTCTTGAATTAACACTGTCTTCGTGGATTGAATACAACTTTCTTGGGGTCTACAAAAATCTCTACTCTCTTCTTTGAGGTCAATACTTGTTTATTGTGTGCCATGTCATTTGAGTGAAATGTTTTCAGTGAAATATCTGTAGGCTATGTCTTCAATAACCAGCCTTTTTCACATTCCAAGCCCTCGGCTTTCTTATGTGTATTGTATTTTCCTTGTCCCAATTCTCCACCCTTCTCCAAAGGTGTAGATTTGTAAACTCCCCGTCGTGGATTTTATAAGCATAGGATTGGTGTAAGCATTGGCTAGAGGGAGTTTTCACCATTTTGAAATGGTGGAAGTGCACATTTCATGAAAAAGGGTGGAGAATCTGGTCACAGCCTATCTATATCTATGTTTTACATTGAGTGGTTTGCCTAACGTTGTCTTGATGTTGTTTGTTGTAATGTTTATCATCCTCCAGAGGAGGAGAAGCCTGTGCTGGGCAAACTGACAGTGTCAGACGTGTCGTGGGACAGCTTCCTGGTGTCCTGGGTCACTGAGGAGGGAGACTTTGATGGCTTTGTGGTTGAGGTGACAGACGCAGAGGCAGGGGTAGACTGGCAGAACCACACCCTGCAAGATGCGGCCCAGAGCCTAGGCATCGTAGGCCTCTCTCCCGCCACCTGGTACAATGTCAGTCTGTATGGGCTGTTCAAGGGGGCCCTGTTGGGGCCTGTCTATGCAGACACCATCACAGGTATCACCACTTACTTAGTAAATCCTCTGTCTGTCTGACTAAATATTTGAATTAACATCACAATCTTTTTCTCCCTCTTCTTGAAAGAGGCTTGATTTAATCCATGGTATCATCTTGTCTCTTTATACTGTAGTGTACACCCTATTATCCATTTGTACACCAATAGAACTTTATTTATCTGTTTTCCCACCAACAACACTTTACCTCTGATCTCTTCTTACAATAACTGTCTAATGGTGATAAGTTACCAGTCCAGCCACTGCGGAAGTTCTTTGCCCCTTAGTCATTTCCACCATACAAAACCCCCAGCCTGTTTTAACCTCTTGCCATTCAAATGCCTCAACCATCATCACCTAGCAACACCATATCACCCATTATGTGGGTTTCCCTCACCTTGATGCAGTGACTGTAAAATATATTTTCGAAACCAACCGTCCACAGTATAGAACCACCCCACCCAGACAAAACCCATTCAGTTGACATGAGGCCTGACCTGGCCTGCAGTGGATCCACCTTTGAGCCACCCTAAGCAGACTACAGTACAGCATGTGCCTGTCAGGGCGTACCATGAGAGAACATGTCTGGAGAATCTCTGAGATGTCAGCCGACCCACGTGTTGTGATCTGTACCCTGGGTAGTGACTGACTGACTGTCTGACAGTATAAACCCAACAGGTGCATTGACTCTAGCCAAGCCATCTGTTTTTGACAGCATAGAGTACCTAGACGAACCTGGCCTCTGCATACTTCTGCTGCCATGGAGAATAATAGCTGTCATTCAGACCAGCCAGAGCCCTGGTACCTCCCGTTCTCCCCTAAACACACATATAGAGGCCAGGCTGCACACACTTCGCACACATAGCTTTGTTCTTTTGAGGTCTTCCCTCACCTACTGAAAACCTGCCTCAAATTACTTCTCACTCATCTACTAATTTGGTAACTTTCCCAGTGAATAAAAGGGATTTATTTCAAACAATCTCTTCAAAGCTCATTTAAAACAGTTCTTCACGTTTTTCATCTTATCCTCATGGTATAAACAATCTAGGTATGTATTGTATCATTGTATCAGTCAAAGCACGCTGTAGTTCAGCTGTTCCCACATAATGACGATTCGGCAAATGGATGGAGAGAGTTAATGGTTTCTTCAAGTCCCTGAGAAGATTTTTTCTAATCTGTGAGGGCTTTGTTCACCTCTCTCCCTAGACTCAGACCATTCTGCGTCTCTCCTACACCCGCTCTGCTCCGCTCCCACACCCGCTCTGCTCCGCTCCCAGACCCGCTCTGCTCCGCTCCCACACACGCTCTGCTCCGCTCCCAGACCCGCTCTGCTCCGCTCTGCTCCGCTCCCACACACGCTCTGCTCCGTTCCCAGACCCGCTCTGCTCCGCTCTGCTCCGCTCCCACACCCGCTCTGCTCCGCTTCCACACCCGATCTGCTCCGCTCCCACACCCGCTCTGCTCCGCTCCCACACCCGCTCTGCTCCCTCCCAGACCGCTCTTCTCTGCTCCGCTCTGCTCCTCCCAGACCGCTCTGCGTCTCTCCTACACCCGCTCTACTCCTTTCCCAGACTGCTCTACTCCTCTCGGCTCCTCTCCCAGACCGCTCTGCGTCTCTCCCACACCCGCTCTGCTCCTCTCCCAGAACACCTCCCAGAACGCTCTACTCCTCTGCTCTGCGCTCCCACCCGCTTTACTCCTTTCCCAGACTGCTCTAGCCTCTCGGATCCACCCTGCTCCTCTCCCAGACCGTTCTGCTCCTGCTCCGCTCCCACACCCGCTCTGCTCCGCTCCCACACCCGCTCTGCTCCGCTCCCACACCCGCTCTGCTCCGCTCCCACACCCGCTCTGCTCAGCTCCCACACCCACTCTGCTCCGCTCCCAGACCGCTCTTCTCTGCTCCGCTCTGCTCCTCTCCCAGACCGCTCTGCGTCTCTCCTACACCCGCTCTACTCCTTTCCCAGACTGCTCTACTCCTCTCGGCTCCTCTCCCAGACCGCTCTGCGTCTCTCCCACACCCGCTCTGCTCCGCTCCCAGACCGCTCTTCTCTACTCCTCTCGGCTCCACTCTCAGAACACTCTGCTCCTCTCCCAGAACGCTCTACTCCTCTCCCAGACCGCTCTGCGTCTCTCCTACACCCGCTTTACTCCTTTCCCAGACTGCTCTAGCCTCTCGGCTCCACTCCCAGACCGCTCTGCTCCTCTCCCAGACCGTTCTGCTCCTCTCCCAGACCGTTCTGCTCCTCTCCCAGACCGCTCTGCTCCTCTCCCAGACCATTCTGCTCCTCTCCCAGACCGTTCTGCTCCTCTCCCAGACCGTTCTGCTCCTCTCCCAGACCATTCTGCTCCTCTCCCACACCCACTCTGCTACTTTCCCAGACTGCTCTGCTCCTCTCCCACACCCACTCTGCTCCTCTCCCACACCTTCTCTGCTCCTTTCCCAGATCGCTCTGCTCCTCTCCCACACCCTCTCTGCTCCTCTCACAGACCGCTCTGCTACTCTTCCAGACCATTCTTCTCCTCAATCTCATGCTCACACTGACACTGTGTCCTGGAGCCTGGTGTTGGGATGCCAGGGACTGCTAGAGCCTGGTGTTGGGATGTCAGGGACTGCTAGAGCCTGGTGTTGGGGTGCCAGGGAATGCTGGAGCCTGGTGTTGGGATGCCAGGGACTGCTAGAGCCTGGTGTTGGGGTGCCAGGGAATGGTGGGGCTGGTGCACATGTTTCCACTTCTGGGTTGCATCCCAAATGGCACCCTATTCTCATAAATAGTGCACTACTTTTTTACTATCACACTCTCTCCCTCCCTGCTTCCTTGACTGACTAGCTGCCCAGCTAAAGAAGCCCTGCTCCACTCCTAACGAAGAGTGACAGCTACCCAGGATTTTTGTGATATGGTTTTCATTTTCCACCACTTCTTCTCACAACAACTGCCTTGCGCAGTTCCCTCATTTCCAGTCAGCCCAATCCTCTGGGTTCACACTGGCTCAGGCACCTAATGTTTGTTGTAGTGTTCTAACGAGTCATGTCCCTGTATCTAGTCAGGCAGCACTGAGGCGGCACAGTCAGTCCACGGTCTATGTCTGACTGTCCTTCTCTCGGACAGAGCTACACTAGAAATACTTTAGAACCACCCTGGCCCATATTCCATCCATCTGCAGCTCTGAATCTCCAGGAAGCAGCTTTAGTTGTAATAAACTGCTGTCTGTATGGTGCAGATGGCCAGTCTGCTAGCACACCCTCTCTCTCTCTGGCTGATACAGCTATACACTCTAGCAGCTGTAGACTAGCAGCTGTAGACTCTAGCATCTCTAGACTCTAGCAGCTGTAGACTCTAACAGATGTAGATTCTAACAGATGTAGACTAACCAAATGTAGACTAAACAATGTAGACTCAGCTGTAGACTCTAGCAGATGTAGACTCTAGCAGATGTAGACTCTAGCAGATGTAGACTCTAGCAGATGTAGAATCTAGCAGATGTAGACTCTAGCAGATGTAGACTAGCAGATGTAGACTCTAGCAGGTGTAGAATCTAGCAGATGTAGACTCTAGCAGATGTAGAATCTAGCAGATGTAGACTCCAGCAGATGTAGACTCTAGCAGATGTAGACTCTAGCAGATGTAGACTCTAGCAGATGTAGAGTCTAGCAGATGTAGACTCTAGCAGATGTAGACTCTAGCAGATGTAGACTCTAACAGATGTAGATTCTAACAGATGTAGACTAACCAATGTAGACTAAACAATGTAGACTCAGCTGTAGACTCTAGCAGATGTAGACTAGCAGATGTAGAGTCTAGCAGATGTAGACTCTAGCAGATGTAGACTCTAGCAGATGTAGACTCTAGCAGATGTAGACTCTAGCAGATGTAGACTCTAACAGATGTAGACTCTAGCAGATGTAGACTCTAGCAGATGTAGACTCTAGCAGATGTAGACTCTAGCAGATGTAGACTCTAACAGATGTAGACTCTAACAGATGTAGACTCTAACAGATGTAGACTCTAACAGCTGTAAACTCCTGTTGGCTCCACTCCTCTCCTTTTCATCAGGCATTATTAGCTACTGGTAACGACTAGTTTACACTGTTGTTTTTTGCAACTCTTTGTAAGCACAGACCCATCTGCAATGACGTAGTCACCCAGACTCTTAAAACTCTAGTCAAACCCTGACTTTCTGTCTCTTATGTTGCTTTTCTTCTGATAGATGACCTTCGTTTCAGTGTATTATGGAATTGATGCACAAATCCCATGTACGTTATTTTTGCAGTCACAGCATCAATAAACTGAGGGTTGAATTTTATCACACTAGCTGGTGAATAACAACATACCTACCTGCACCAATAAAATACATATCTTTCCCTTCATGATCACCACAGTGGCTGTGATAGGTACACAAGTGGTATAAACATTTATAACTTACATAATGAATACTGGTGAAACACACGGTCAACATCTTCAGGAAAATAACAACTTTTAATTATTTTCATCTTGCAAACCTACTCTTCTCGTTTGACTCATATGGATCCCTAAATTGATATGGGTCCAGAACTAGTATTTGATATTTTATTAGGATCCAAATGACCTGCTGCAAAAGTAGTAGCTACTCCTCCTGGGGTGGGCATAAAACATGACATAATAAAGAACACTAATAGACAAGTACATCACAAGGTCAGAACTACATCTATTTCAAATAAGTATACACACTTTCATACATTTCTGCTTTCATGATCATGTGATTGTCTATAGTAAATACATACAATATGGAATAACTGTAAATGATCTTCTGTAATCTTCATAAGCACTTCCTAAAGTGCTCTTGAGGCCTAAAGAGGATGGAAACAACATGTCTTCCCTTATCACTCAGAAGCTGAACCCATCGTGGAGCATCTCTTGGTCTCTGACATCACCCCAGACAGCTGTAAAGTGGCCTGGTTGGCTGAAGAGAACCTCTTTGATAGTTTTGTCATTGTGATCAATGATACTAGCGACGACCTCGCTTCTCCGCAAGAGGTGGTCGTGCCCGGCGAGGAGAGAACAACGGTGCTTACTGAGCTAATTGACGACACAGAGTACGAAATTGAGCTGTATGGGGTCATTTCTGGACGGCACTCAGACTCTATCTCCGGGGTGGCCAAAACAGGTACATGGTATGACATCACACCACCAATGGTGTAGGGCTGCTGGAGAGATGATGCTAGGAATGTGTGCAGCAGCTTTCAATATTGTAAACTATATTTTCTCTTTCTCCATGTTGTCAGTTTGCAGTCTTACAATAACAGTATGAAAATAGGGTCAAAATGGGTCAATGTTTATACAATTATCTAATTTCTTTATCGTTGCAGTCGTTTTTGTTTACTAACCTGATAACATTGTGTATAATATTTGTTCAAGGCAGCAATCTGGTAGAATTATAATTAACTTTGCAAATGGAAGTTATTAAGCCTATTTAATGGAGTCCTTAGGTTGTCATGAATGTTTCATTTAAACCAGCTTGGGATGCCTTGTGTGTCTTGTGCCAAAAATGTGTGTGATGGGTCTCATGGTGTTTTTTCTCATCCTCATCATGTCTGTTCAGTGTTCACTGTCCTGTCATTGTCTCGTCTGTCAGCTCTCCTGTGTGGTTCCAGTGGAATCATCCAGCAACCCTCTCCTCTAAAGCCAGCTCCAGTATATGTGAACCAACACACTCTGTCTGTCTGTCTCACTGTCTGCCTGTCAGGGTAAACACAGCATTCAGCCTCTGATGGCCTCCCATTCATGGGGATACAGAGAACTGCTCAGGAGATTTATTCAACTCTTCACTTGCTCAGTTTTTTTTGTCTCTATCTGTCAAGTTGTCTCCAATGTTGTCTTTGACTGTCCAGCCCCAATGGGGTTTTTCTAATTGTCTTTAGGGAAATTGTCTGTCTGTGTGTTGAGTGTCTGAATGGGTGTCTCTCTCTCTCTGGTCGTCCCCTGCTTTCTCTGCTGGGGGTATGGCTTCACTCTCGGGTCCGATGGCCCTGATGCATGTTTCACTTTTGTGTGTCTGTAATGTGTGTCTGTAATGGGGGCAAGTTAATCTCCCCGTGTCGTGTTTGTCAAGGAAGATGCTGTGGCCCAGCGTTGACGACAGGCTTTGGGAGCCTTGGCTTCTTTGTCTGTGTCTGTTTCTCTTTCTCTACTTTAGTTGGTAGTTGTCAATAATGTGTATTTTCTGGGTAATTAAGGCATTTAAAAAAATCCTATGGACGTTTTTTAGGAATGGGATCTTTAGGAATCTTTAGTTATGCTTTAGGGGTGTTTTCCTTTCTTTTGTCATTTATTTGGAAGCAGTCATCTTTTATTGAGAGATATCCTATGATCTGGAGCCATTTCCTTAAAGCATCTCAGAGTAGAAGTGTTGATTTAGCTTTTGTCCATATGATCTTATTGATTATTATCTAAAAAGGCAAAAATGATCTCCTACTCTGAGACACTTTGTGGTTTTCATTCCCCTTCACTTACAAATCTGCCCCCTAAGTTCCTACCTGTGTTCTGTTTGTTTGGTGTCCTCTGTATCCTTATGTTCCCCTATGCCAGGCCTGGGCACTCCCAAGGGCATCCATTTCTCTGATGTCACTGATACCTCGGCCATTGTACACTGGACAATCCCCAGGGCTCGAGTGGACAGCTACCATGTCACCTATGTCCCTGCTCAGGGAGGTGAGTACCTACAGACATACATACTGTACAGGCATATACCCTATATCTATGCTATATCTATAGGGTTAGGGTTAGGGTTCGGGTTCTCCCGAGTGGCGCTGGGGTCTAAGGCACTACATCGCAGTGCTAGAGGCGTCATTACAGACACCTCAAATCCAGGCTGTATCACAACCGGCCGTGATTGGGTTTCCCATAGGGTCGCGCACAATTGGCCCAGCGTCGTCCATATTTGGCCGGTGTAGGCCGTCATTGTAAATAAGAATTTGTTCTTAACTGACTTGCCTAGTTAAATAATGGTTAAATAAAATAAATACATTTGTACTTATACTGTAGATACAGCTACACAAAAGTATGTGGACACCTGCTTGTTGAACATCTCATTCCAAAATCTTGGGCATTAATATGGAGTTGATCCCCTTGTTACTGCTATAACAGCCTTCACTCTTCTGGGAAGGCTTTCCACTAGATGTTGGAACATTTCTGCGGGGACTTTAGTGAGGTCAGGCACTGATGTTGGGCAATTCGATCTGGCTGACAGTCAGCGTTCCAATTCATCCCAAAGGTGTTCGATGGTATTGAGGTCAGGGCTCTGTGCAGGCCAGTCAAGTTCTACCATACCAGGCATTGTCATGCTGAAACAGGAAAGGGCCCTCCCCAAACTGTTGCCACAAAGTTGGAAGCACAGAATCGTTTAGAATATACGTGTATGCTGTAGCATTAAGATTTCCCTTAAGTGGAACAAAGGGGCCTAGCCCAAATAATGAAAAACAGCCCCAGACCATTTTTCCTCCTCCACTAAACTTTACAGTTGGCACTGTGCATTCGGGCAGGTAGTGTTCTCCTGGCATCCGCCAAACTCCGATCTGTCTGTTGGACTGCCAAATCGTGATGCTTGATTCATCACTCCAGCGAACGTGTTTCCACTGCTCCAGAGTCCAATGGCGGTGAGATTTACACCACTCCAGCCAACGCTTGGCATTACTCATGGTGATCTTAGTCGAGTGTGCTGCTCCTCTGCCATGGAAACTAATTTCACGAAGCTCCCAACGAACAGTTATGGTGTTGACATTGCTTCTAGAGGCAGTTTGGAACTCAGTAGTGAATGTTGCAACAGACAGACAATTTTTACGGACTACGCGCTTCAGCACTCAGCGGAGCAGTTCTGTGAGTTTGTGTGGCCTCCCACTTCGTGGCTGAGCCCTTGTTGCTCCTAGACTTTCCACTTCACAATAGCAGCACTTACAGTTGACCGGGAAGCTCTAGAAGGGAAGAAATTTGAGAACTGACTTGTTGGAAAGATGACATCCTATGACTGTGCCAAGTTGAAAGTCACTGAGCTCTTCAGTTAAGCCATTCTCCTGCCAATGTTTGTCTATGAAGATTGCATGGCTATGTGCTCGATTTTATACACCTGTCAGCAACCGGTGTGGCTGAATAGCCGAATCCACTAATTTGGCCATGTAGTTTATACCTATGCTATATATATATCTATACTGCACCTCCTTTTGCCATTAGAATAGCTTCAATTCAGTGGTGCATGGACTCCACAAGGTGTCAAAATCATTTCATTGGGATGCTGGCCCATGTTGACTCCAATGCTTCCCACAGTTGTGTCAAGTTGGCTGAATGTCCTTTGGGTGGTGGACCATTCTTGATAAATACGGGAAACTGTTAAGCGTGAATAACTCAGTAGTTCTTGACACAAACTGGTGCGCCTGGCACCTGCTACCATATCCTGTTCAAAGGCACTTCAATATGTTGTCTTACCCATTCACCCCCTGAATCCATGGCTCAATTGTCTCAAGGCTTAAAAGTCCTTCTTTAACCTGTCTCCTCCTCTTCATCTACACTGATTGAAGTGGGTTTAACAAGTGTCATCAATAAGGGATCATAGCTTTCACCTGGGTTTACCTGGTCAGTCTGTCATGGAAAGAGCAGGAGTGCTGAATGTTTTGTATACTCAGCGTATATACTATGCTATACATACACTGGCTGCAAACCAGAGGAAACACATTTACATGTGTGGTGTGGTCACATGGACTTTATTTTATCATTTGAAAATAAGTAAGGTAGGATTTTGGAGTCTCAGTAGAGAGAACAGATTATTCTGTGGAATTCTATGCTAGTCTTCTTCTTCCCTCTAGTGGCTGTTCTGCCTCTGTGAGGTGTTGTGGCAGTTTGAAGTGCAACCCAACACAACTTTGATGTGAACTGCTTCACTACTGGTTCACTCTTTTACTGGTTTGCTGCTTGATGATAAAACATATTATTTGTGATATGGATTGAATAAATAATAGCCAATACAGAATCGGACGTTTGACCAAAACATGTCCTATAATTCATTATTGATTCTATATAATTCTATGTCATTTGATGGTCTGACTGACCTTGTCCCTTTCTTCACATGTATGTGTGCAGGTGCTCCTCAGACTGTGACAGTGGGTGGCACTGAGTCTCAGAAGGTGCTGTCCAACCTGACCCCTGGAGTGACCTACCAGTTGACAGTCATCTCTGTGAAGGGACAGAAGGAGAGTGAGCCTGGCTCCAGCAGCGTCACCACAGGTGTGTGTCACACCTGTCAAAACACAAGGGATGCATCCCAAATGGCACCCTATTCCCTATTTAGTGCACTACTTTGGACCACATCACTATAAGCCCCTGTCAAAAGCAATGCACCACAAAGGGAAAAGGGTGCCATTTGGGACATAGCGTTTGGAGTATGGTAACAAGAGCCTACATACACATACAACACCAAAACAATAATAGCTTAGTCTTTGTATGCCCTGCAGACAAAATGTGATACATTCAACACAATTAAACAAAGCATCAAACGTTGATGGTGACAACCAAGTTGGTGATAGGTCTATAAAGGCTGAGCACGAAGCCCATTGTGACAGCTGTTAGTGTGTACAGATGGAGCATGGCTGGGGGTGGATAGGTTTCCTGTTTCTTACAACAGAAGACAATGGCTCTGTCCTTGGGGAGGTGTTTGATGTGGCTCTGCTCAGGGTAACCACGTTGCGTGTGTGTGCGTCTGTGTGTGTTCTGTGTGTGTTCTATCTGACAGCTCTGGACAAGCCCCGTGGCCTGACTGTAGTCAACATCAACGACACAGATGCTCTGCTCCACTGGCAGCCTTCCATCGCCACTGTAGACGGATATGTCATCACCTACAGCGCAGACACTGGTAGGGTATCGCACACACCTACAGCGCAGACACTGGTAGGGTATCACACACACCTACAGCGCAGACACTGGTAGGGTATCGCACACACCTACAGCGCAGACACTGGTAGGGTATCGCACACACCTACAGCGCAGACACTGGTAGGGTATCGCACACACCTACAGCGCAGACACAGCGCAAACACTGGTAGGGTATCGCACACACCTACAGCGCAGACACTGGTAGGGTATCGCACACACCTACAGCGCAGACACTGGTAGGGTATCGCACACACCTACAGCGCAGACACTGGTAGGGTATCGCACACACCTACAGCGCAGACACTGGTAGGGTATCGCACACACCTACAGCGCAGACACTGGTAGGGTATCGCACACACCTACAGCGCAGACACAGTGCAGACACTGGTAGGGTATCGCACACACCTACAGCGCAGACACTGGTAGGGTACAGCGCAGACATCGCACACACCTACAGCGCAGACACTGGTAGGGTATCGCACACACCTACAGCGCAGACACTGGTAGGGTATCGCACACACCTACAGCGCAGACACTGGTAGGGTATCGCACACACCTACAGCGCAGACACTGGTAGGGTATCGCACACACACACCATCTGGATGTACTATACTCTATATTATCAGGGCTTATAGGAGAAAATGCGTTGCATTCACCTTCATTGTTTTCATTTCATTTCATTAATATCCTTACAGACATATGTTGATCTGGTTGTTAATGTCTCTATCTGTCCCTGTCTTTGTCTCTGTCTCAATCCCTGTCCTGGTCTCTGTCACTGTCTTTGCCCCTGTTGCTGTCTCTGTTTTAGTCTCTGTCCCTGTCCCTGTCTTTGTCTTTATTTCTATAGCTGTCTTTGTCTCTGTCTTTGTATGTCTCTGTCCCTATCTCTGTATGTCTCTGTCCTTGTCTCTGTCTTTATTTCTACATCTGTCTTTGTCCCTGTCCCTGTCTTTATTTCTATATCTGTCTCTGTCTCTGTCCCTGTCTCTGTCTTTATTTATAATTCTGTGTTTGTATCTGTCCCTGTCTCTGTCTTTATTTCTATATCTGTCTCTGTCTCTGTCCCTGTCCCTGTCTCTGTCTTTATTTATAAATCTGTGTTTGTATCTATTTCTATTTCTATATCGGTCTCTGTCTTTATTTCTATATCTGTCTCTGTATCTGTCCCTGTCTCTGTCTTTATTTCTATATCTGTGTCTGTTTCTATTTCTATATCTGTCTCTGTCTCTGTCTCTGTCTCTGTCTCTGTCTCTGTCTCTGTCTCTGTCTCTGTCTCTGTCTCTGTCTCTGTCTCTGTCTCTGTCTCTGTCTTTATTTATAAATCTGTGTTTGTCTCTGTCCCTATTTCTATTTCTATATTGGTCTCTGTCTTTATTTCTATATCTGTCTATGTCTCTGTCTCTGTCCCTGTCCCTGTCTTTATTTATATTTATATATCTGTCTCTGTCTCTGTCCCTGTCTCTGTCTTTATTTCTATATCTGTCTCTGTATCTTTCCCCGTCTCTGTCTTTATTTCTATATCCATATATTTGTCTGTTTCTATTTCTATATCTGTCTATGTCTCTGTCCCTGTCTCTGTTTCTATTTCTATATCTGTCTATGTCTCTGTCCCTGCCTCTGTCTTTATTTATATTTATATATCTGTCTCTGTCCCTGTCTCTGTCTTTATTTCTATATCTGTCTATGTCTCTGTCCCTGCCTCTGTCTTTATTTATATTTATATATCTGTCTCTGTCCCTGTCTCTGTCTTTATTTCTATATCTGTCTCTGTCCCTGTCTCTGTCTTTATTTCTATATCTGTCTCTGACTCTGTATCTGTCCCTGTCTCTGTCTTTATTTCTATTTCTATATCTGTCTCTGTATCTGTCCCTGTCTCTGTCTTTATTTATATTTCTATATCTGTGTCTGTCTCTGTCCCTGCCTCTATTTCTATATCTGTCTCTCTCTCTGTCCCTGTCTCTGTCTTTATTTCTATATCTGTCTCTGTCTCTGTATCTGTCCCTGTCTCTGTCTTTATTTCTATTTCTATATCTGTGTCTGTCTCTGTCCCTGCCTCTATTTCTGTGTCTGTCTCTGTCCCTGCCTCTATTTCTATGTCTGTCTCTGTTTCTGTCCCTGCCTCTATTTCTATGTCTGTCTCTGTCTCTGTTTCTGTCCCTGCCTCTATTTCTATGTCTGTCTCTGTCCCTGCCTCTATTTATATGGCTGTCTCTGTCCCTGCCTCTATTTCTATGTCTGTCTCTGTCACTGTTTCTATCCCTGTGTCCCTGTGTATCCCTGTGTATCTGTCTTTGTCCCTGTCTTTGTCCCTGTCCCTGTCTCTGTCCCTGTTCCTGTCTCTCTCTCTGTCCATATTGCTATTTATATATCTGTCCCTGTCCCTGTCCCTGTTTCTATTTATGTCACTGTTTCTATCCCTGTGTCTATATCTGTCTTTGTCCCTGCATCTGTCTCTGTCCCTGTCACTGTCTATATCTGTCTTTGTCCCTGTCTTTGTCCCTGTTTCTGTCCCTGTTTCTCTCCCTCTCTCTGTTTATATTAATATTTATAAATCTGTCCCTGTCTCTGTCCGCGTCCCTGTCCCTGTCCCTGTCCCTGTCCCTGTCCCTGTCCCTGTCCCTGTCCCTGTCCCTGTCCCTGTCCCTGTCTCCCTGTCCCTATCTCTGTCTCTGTCTCTATCTCTGTCTCCTCACTGTTTCTGTGTGTTCTGTGTGCGCAGTTGTCCCAGTGATGGAGAGAGTGTCTGGAAACATTGTGGAGTTTGAGATAACCTCCTTGACCCCTGCCACCCACTACACTGTCAAGGTCTACGCCATGAGAGCGGCTGCTAAGAGCACCGCCACGACCACTGAGTTCACCACTGGTGGGTATATGGCCTAGGGGAGGCTGGACCTTCCCTCCCACACAAACATCCAAACAGCAGCTTTGATTAGTGCCTACGATTTTATTGTGAAACTGCTATGAAGCTGTATGCTCATTCAATTGTGGATCAACAACAGATCATATCAAATTCAAACCGAACAGGCAGACATTCATACAAAGCACTAATCTCTTTCTCCCTACTGCAGTTTCAGTATTTTCTGGCCCACTAACCCTACAGGTTACATAACTGTTATTTTTATGTTTAAAATGTACCTTTTTACCCCGTACCCTTTCAAACAGACAACCTGAACCTGGAAACAGAAGATTTAAAGAAGGTGAAATACTCTGTCTGAACGGGGTTTTCAGACCACTGTGTTCTCTCCCCTAGATGTAGATGCCCCTCAGGACCTGACAGCCAGTAGCATCCAGACAGAGAACGCCATGTTGACCTGGAAGGCCCCACGCGCTGACATCACCGGCTACATCCTCAGCTTTGAGTCAGCTGACGGCACAATCCGGGTCAGTGGTTGTCTGCATGGTGGAACCATAGAATGAAAATGATGAGAAGAACAGTCCTTCCTTGGTCAGATAGAGTATGGTTTTGTCCAAGAGTACATGATGATGCATCTTTGGGGAGTGTAAGAAAAAGCATTGATAATACACGTTTGGGATCTAGAACAGCATTATATACTTCTAAATCCAATGAGTCCCAAATGGCATCCTTTTCCCCATGTAGTGCACCCTAATGTATTAATAATGACGTATCTCTGACATTCTGACTGCTGGGTTGTGTTGTTCCTCCAGGAGGTTGTCCTGAGCCCCACAGCCACGTCCTACAACATGGCCCAGCTGAGTGCCTCCACTGAGTACTCCGTCAGACTGCTGGCCATCGCAGGGCCCAAGAGGAGCAGAGTCATCACCACTGTCTTCACCACCAGTGAGTGTTACCACAGTGATGTTGGTAGTCTGCCAACTCCAGACCGAATATACCCACTGGCAATAGGGTTAGGAATCCAGCCTCAGACTCTACTCTCTGTTTCCCTTTGGATTTGCCCCTGTCTCTACCTTCCGATTTGACACCGCCCATAAACCATAAAACACAAAAGTATATATTTTTAGAAAAAAACATGTTACCACTGCGACCCTCTGCTCTGCTCACCACCCAGTGTGGTAATCTCCGTCCCTTCTTTATTCATCTTCAGCTTAGAGTTTTCTGGGTAGCTGGAGCTGTTTAGTAACTCATCTTCTGTGTGTGTGTGTGTGTGTGTGTGTGTGTGTGTGTGTGTGTGTGTGTGTGTGTGTGTGTGTGTGTGTGTGTGTGTGTGTGTGTGTGTGTGTGTGTGTGTGTGTGTGTGTGTGTGTGTGTGTGTGTGTGTGTGTGTGTGTGTGTGTGTGTGTGTGTGTGTGTAGTTGGCGTGCTGTACAAACACCCCAGGGACTGCTCCCAGGCCTTGCTGAATGGAGACACAGCCTCTGGTGTCTACACCATCTACCTGGGTGGAGATGAGAGTCAGCCCATACAGGTCTACTGTGACATGGCCACAGATGGAGGTGGATGGATTGTAAGTCACTGGCTACTAGTATACTGTACAACCCAACTCCAAACCTTATTGATTCAGATCATAGGTGGCTGGTGACTGGAGGACAGCTCAGAGTAATGACTGGAATGAACAGATTCAACACCTGCATGGTTTCCGTTCTGTTCCAGTCATTCCTATGAACCAGTCACCCCATTTAAAGTGACACCAGGCTACACTGATTCAGATGACATGTCATGTAGTGTAATGGATCCTAGGGTAACATAATGAGCGATCTGGTGTTTGTCCCATTATACAGGTGTTTCTCAGACGGCAGAGTGGTAAACTGGAGTTCTTCCGCAACTGGAGGAACTACACTGCTGGCTTCGGTGACATGAACGACGAATTCTGGCTCGGTATGCTCATAATATGGAAGATATTATAGATCAACACATTCATTGATTTATTTTAATCCATTTAAGGTATATGAATATGAGAACTGTATTTGAATAAACTGTCCTCTTTTCCCCTATCATTTGTTACATATCACGTCTAAAAATTCCTCAGAAATTATTGTAAATCCCAACTGTCATATTTTCCCACAGGCCTGTCAAACCTCCATAAGATCACTGTAGTGGGACAGTACGAGCTGCGTGTAGACCTCAGAGACAAGGGGGATGTAGCTCATGCCCAGTACGACAAGTTCTCCATCTCTGATCCCCGCAGTCGCTACAAGGTCCACGTTGGAGGGTACAGTGGTACCGCAGGTATGACTTGCTTCTCTACAACCATTAGATAGCTAGTGCAAAGTCCAATGTGTGTCGGAAATGGCACCCTATTCCCTATTTGGACAACTACAAGGGTCCTAGGGCATTGGTCAAAAGGGTGCCATTTGTGGACACACAAAAAGTTAGAATAGATCTAAGTAATAAAGTAAGTATTGTTATTAGGTGAGGGTGAAGCGAGCAAGTATTCAACCTAAGCCTCCTTTCTGAAGTCTGTTTAGTTTGGTTCCTGCTTAAAGTTCTCTCTGCTGCCCCCTGTAGGTGATTCTATGACCTACCACCATGGTCGCCCATTCTCAACCTACGACCATGACAATGACATCGCAGTCACCAACTGTGCCCTGTCCTACAAGGGTGCCTTCTGGTATAAGAACTGCCATCGCGTCAACCTTATGGGACGATATGGCGATGACAGTCACAGCAAGGTGAGAGCACATATACTTGAAGATTCAATACTAGCAGGAATTTCTGTTTTCAAAAATACTGCTGTACTACAGTATTCAAACTTGTTGACTTTGAAAAGATAAGGGAGGAAATTCAAGGCATTTGTGTTAATAATATCAACCCCTCGCTACTAATATTACTGTGTGTTCTTCAGGGAGTGAACTGGTTCCATTGGAAAGGCCATGAGCACTCCGTTGAGTTTGCTGAGATGAAGATCAGGCCATCCAACTTCAGGAACTCTGAGGGAAGGAGAAAACGATCGTAAACCACCCGACCGATCCGCGCTACGACCCATCTCCTCGTGACCCCTGAACCTGTCCACCATCATCTGCCACTGCTGATTCCAGGTCTGCATCCCAAATGGCATTATATTCCCCATAAAGTGCACTGCTTTTGGCCAGGGCCAGTAGAGCTCTGGTCAAAGTGGTGCACTAAATAGAGAACAGGGTGCCATTTGGGACACAACCCACAATTCTCTGCAGCTACCAAAGCCACTGCTAAGAGCCCAGCCACCTCGAACTACACCCCTCCTCTTGCTCAATCACAGAACTAAGCACAGATACAGTAAAAATGTACTATAAATCCCACTATCCAACCCCTGATACAAAATGGTGCAGTTTAAATAGTGTCAATGCCAAATTGATGTGGAAAAATATGGATTTACACGTCACAAAGTAAACCCACAGATTATACTTGCACCAAAGAGAGTATAACATTCAAATCCCAAGTATAAAGCATTTGTTTCTTTCTTGTCACTATCATGTTACAGTAACACTACTCAGTGGAGGGGTGCATTTGAGTCTGGTCTGAGGTATTAACATGTAGAATACTGATGTTTTCTGCCTCTACAGTGTATCCATCTCCTCCAACCACAGTAGGCCATTAGAGTGTTTGCCAGGGTTGGGATCAGTTCGACTTGAAGGCAGTCAATTTAGAGAGTGATTTGAATGTAAAATGTAAAAAATATAACCATTTTTTAAATATATTGACATTTAAAAAAAAACGTTTATTGAGTAGTCATTGAGAATAATCCTCTTTTTAAATTATTGAATTGGAATTTCAGTTTACTTCCTGAATTGACTGCCTTCAATTCGAATCGACTCCAACCCTAGTGTTTGCAGAGGGCATGTTATACCATTAAACTGGATTATAGAAATGATATTCTTTGAATAACACACCACCCACACCAAGAGCACATACAGTACGTACCTTCAATTCAATCATCTGGGTGGAAGTGGTTATTGATCAAAAAGATTCTCCACATAAACCGCACAACTCATTCAAATGTAAAATATCTTTGTAAAGTGGAGAGAGCTCACAGAGAAAGGCTGCCTCATTCATTAGTCTATGTGTGACTCATTCTTTTTCACTTTATGATTCCCCTCTGTCGAAATCCCTTCTTCACCTCAACCTGCAAACTGTCTTCTGAAACAATATGGGCAGAATAAATGGCATTCTGAATAAAGCTAATCTGCTTCATCCCACACACCGGATGAATGACATGAGGTGTTTCCATTGATTGTGTGGGCTATACAGGCACTGTGCAATTGTCTCTTACACATGCAACTGAGCTAGTACTACTTTTTTCCACCAGCTATCATTCATTAGCTGAAGGACACAGAGAATTCTGTTTGATTTGTTTTCTATTTCCTAAAAAATCCAAGGCAGGACCTACAGTTCAATAAACAATGAAATGGTGGGGGATTGTTACATTTTTGCTACATGGGGAATACTTATATGGATGCAACAGGAGTCAGAGGAATATTGTGATGAAATATAGAAGATATGGATGCTTAAAATAGGCCAGTGGCCAATTCCAATTGACATTGTAAGGTCTTAGTGTTTACTTTGTTGTGAAACATCTATTTGGTCAGACCAAAATTATCTAGAGAGAAGTTCTTCTTGTTCTGTTCTGTTCTCCCCCTCCCCTCCCCCTGCTATGCCAGCAGACGAAACCACTGAGATCCCCCTCCCCATGAAATACCTGTGTAAATTAAAGTTTTTTAAATAATTGTTTTGTTTTTTGATTTTTGATTGTTTATAACTGGGTGAACAACAGGTGTTTCTCTGTAGCCCGTATTACAATAATAAAAAAAAGGTTTGTTTAAAAATGACGAGTCTAATATCTTTCTAAAGACAAAATGTTTCATAATGCAATAAGTCACTGTCAATTTGTTTTTACACTGCATATTGGTTTAATATTGGCAGTTGGCTCGTCACATTGACAGTCTCTATATAGCCTATCTTAGACAGGAGCGATTTATTGCACAGAGAAGATGTACACATCACAGTACTGAATAAGATTCTATGTTTTCATTGTGCACACATGTAGGTTTATGGTTTTACTTGTAAGCCTACTATATTTGTGTTCTCTTACAGACAAGAAACTCAGTCAAATAACATAATAGGAAAATAACATGATAGAACAGCTCACTTTTCCGTATGCCACAATAGTCACTGTCACTGGATTTACTACATGAGTTGCTGGGTATTTGGGGTGGCTTCCAGAAAGGCCACCTCACCTGCTGATGTCTCATCCAGTCTTTCTTATGTACTAAAAGTAAAAACTACAACTAGGACATTGTTGTAAAGAATGTGCATCGAGGCAATGTTTTTTAAAGTCATACGCAATATCCTGAACTTGACTGGTGTTTGCTGGTAAAATGAGGTTAAAGGTTAATTATCAACCTCACTAGGTTTAAAATGTTGTTGATGTAAAATGAGATCATGCCGAACAGCAGCAAAGACCTGTAGTTCCACTTTATGAACAGCTGATGGCAGAGTTGACCCACTTTCACTATAACGAGGTGGAAGTGAACAGATCAGCATCAAATCAATCAGATTTTATTGGTCACATACACATATTTAGCAGATGTTATTGTCAGTGTTGAGAAATGCTTGCATCACTGTTCAATTGAGTGGTGTATTATGGAAAGAATATCATTAAACGTCATATTCTTTTATCATATTAATTGGAGTGCAAACATATCAATAAACAAAATGAATCCTACTTCAGAAACTGCATTCTACATTCGGGACAGTATATCTTCCTCGTCGGTACTGAATAGTGTTACTCTACAAGTATGCCATACTCCGAATTCATCTGACTCTTTCTTTAATGCAATTTACTTTAACTGAGAAATGTAGCTGTTTGATGTTTTACGAGCATTTTCGCTACACCCGCAATAACATCTGCTAAATATGTGTATGTGACCAATAAAATCTGATTCAATTGGATTTGTTATACATTTAGCAATCCATGTCATCATTATTAAATGTTTGTTGTTGGTGACTGTTATGTAACGTAATTGCTTTGAGAAAACAATGAAGTAACGAAGAAAAATGAAGATGCTGTGTAATTACCGGGTGGTTGGATGATGAAATGATGATAGAATGATAGAATCTCTCCGTAGAAGTAGAGAGATGTGTCAGTGTGTGGGATCAGAAATAGGCTGATGATTCATGAACACTAGAGTGGAGCCTGGCTCTCTCAGCCAACTTGCAGCAGATGGCTGACGAACAGGAAAACTGTAAGACCAGTCACACTAACTATAGAACAATAAGACAGTGAGAAACAACAAGTTTCAGCCGTTCTTTGATATGTTACTCTTCCTTTCCCCCTGTTATAATCATTTCATTCCCACACTCTCAGAGGGAGTTTATGCTTAGACTGGTGCACTCAAGCCTGTAAAACAAACGTGTTCCTGCTTATCACCCGATGTCTTCATGCAATCTCTGTTTGACTTGACATTGTTCCTAGAAATATTGCTGGTTCATATAACGCATGTGTGTAACATTAAATATATGGTCCCATATAGCTCAGTTGGTAGAGAATGGTGTTTGCAACACCAGAATAATGGGTTAAATTCCCAGGACTACCAATATGTCAAATGTGTGCATGCATGACTGTACATTTCTTTGGATAAAAGTGTCTGTTAAATGGCATATTATGATATACAGAAGTCAAAGGTTTGGACGCACCAACTCATTCCAGAGTTTTTCTTTATTTTTACTATTTTCTACATTGTAGAATAACAGTAAAGGCATCAAAACTATGAAATAACACATATGGAATCATGTAGTAACCAAAAAAGTGTTTTAAAAAATCGAAATATATTTTATATTTGAGATTCTTCAAAGTACCCACTCTTTGCCTTGATGCCAGCTTTGCACACCCCACACCATCACACCTCCTCCTCCATGCTTCATGGTGGGAACCACACATGTGGAGATCATCCGTTCACCTACTCTGCTTCTCACAAAGACACGACGGTTGGAAACAGAAATCTCAAAGGACTCAACAGACCAAAGGGCAGATTTCACTGGACTAATATCCATTGTTCGTGTTTCTTGGCCCAAGCAAGTCTCTTCTTCTTATTGGTGTCCTTTAGTAGTGGTTTCATTGCAGCATTTCGACCATGAAGGCCTGATTCACACAGTCTCCTCTGAACAGTTGATGTTGAGATGTGTCTGTTACTTGACCTCTGTGAAGCATTTATTTGGGCTGCAATCTGAGCCTGGTAACTCTTAATGAACTTATCCTCTGCATCAGAGGTAACTCTGACTTCCTTTCCTGTGGCAGTTCTCATGAGAGCCAGTTTCATCATATCGCTTGATGGTATTTGCTACTGCACTTGAATAAACTTTCAAAGTTCTTGAAATTTTCCGGATTGACTGACCTTTATTTCTTAAAGTAATGATGGACTGTCATTTCTCTTTGCTTACTTGAGCTGTTCTTGCCATAATATGGACTTGGTATTTTACCAAATAGGGCTGTCTTCTGTATACCACTGTCACGCCTTGGTCATTGTATTTTGTGTTTTTTGTATATGTTTGGGTAAGCCAGGGTATGTTGTTTCGTATTGGGGTTTGTAGTAATTGGGATTGTGTATGATTAGGGGTGTGTCTAGTTAGGCTTGGCTGCCTGGGGCGATTCTCAATCAGTCAGGTGCTTGTCGTTGTCTCTGATTGAGAACAGTATTTAGACAGCCTGACTTTCGCGTTGTAATTTGTGGGTGTTTGTTCCTGTCTCTGTGTTGTAGTCACCAGATAGGCTGTAATAGGTTTCACGTTCCGTTTGTTGTTTTTGTATTTATTCAGTTATTTCATGTACCGCAATTATCTTCATTAAAGTCATGAATAACCTACACGCTGCATTTCGGTCTGACTCTCTTCATTCAACAGACGAACGACATTACAACCACACCTCCCTTTTCACAACTTATTGGCTCAAATGCAGGGAAGAAATTCAACAAATTAACTTTTAACAAGGCACACCTGTTAATTGAAATGCATTCCAGGTGACTACCTCATGAAGCTGGTTGAGAGAATGCCAAGAGTGTGCAAAGCTGTCATAAGGGCAAAGGGTGGCTACTTATTTTGATTCGTTTAACACCTTTTTTGGTCACTACATGATTTCATATCTGTTATTACATAGTTTTGATGTCTTCACTATTATTCTACAATGTAGAAATAAGTACAAATAAAGAAAAACCCTGGAATGAGTAAGTGTGTCCAAACTTTTGACTGGTACTTTATATTACAGTATATACTGTGCTATTTACATCTTGTGCCTTTATTCTCCCTATTGTACCTGCTGAATAAATACATGGGGAAAAAATATTTATTTTTTATTGCATGATTACAAAGTAGCCAACAGCAAGGCTGATCGGTGGCTATAATGCAGCTTCAAGCTTACAGAGTGGGTGGAGACTGAGTTGAGCGATATCAACCGACGTAATTACAGTTGACTCCAAAGGCAACCCATCAAACATGAATTTCATCAAGACTGTTTCACCCCCGCTCCGCCGTGCAACCGCTTTCACACCCTGAGTGGCGAGTGCGTTGGTTGGAGACTGAAGAGCCAAACTGCACACGGAAACAGTGCATAGCGCACCGAATTCGGATCCCAGTGTATCCTATGTAGCTAACGCAGTTCAAATATATCACTGTGTAGAATATAATCAGTACATTTCTGGGGGAACACTTTACTCTTTATAAACGAATTGGACTGTTGTTATAACGATGTAAGTACCATTTATACCTATCAAGTATGTGTTAAATATGTGTTCAAGGTTGGAGTTTTGTTCAAGGATGGAGTTATAGACCAAAGTTTCCCTTAATATTTTTCTAATAACAAGAGATCATTGATTGAAGAAGTGAAGATTAGGCTACATACCAACAATGTATTGAATAGAATATCGCACTGGGCAAATGGCTGGCTCTTATTCCAAAATCAAGACTCATTTGTTTGTATTAGTCATAGCCTACACTACTTTACTTATGTAATCCTGTTTTCATTTGTAATATTTGAATAGATATTTACAGAGATTACAGACAGGGTCAATGTTTCTATTCCTTGCATGGAAAATGTGAATGCAACAGCTGGCCTACTGAATATTTGTTTATGCCTGCCTCTAACGCAAAGCCTAATGTATGTCACAGTATAGTAACAGTCCTGGCTCTCTGTGTGTGTGTGTGTGTGTTTGCTCACTGTTGCATGCATGTGGTTCTCCCCAGCTTCTGGATAAAGACTATAACTACTGGGTATTGCACTGACTGGCGGCCAGTGCATTTCCCCCCATCCTCAAGATGCATATGAATAGCTTATTAAATCAATGGAGTAAGTACTGTAACAACTGTTTCTCTTACCCCTCTTAATATTGCATTGAAAATGCTATGAAAATATACCCCAAACACATTATATGACATCTCTATCATATCATTAGGTTTTTGATGTTCCCATGACAACTATGTGTCATATATAAATATTTCACAGTTTCACAGAAGTAGTGCATTGAATTTTTATCCTAAGCTCTATTTTTACTCTTAGTCATATGCCTTTGATTCCGAGTGGCTCCATCCATTACACTGAATTGTTTTATGTCTTTAATTTTTCTAATATGTTTTGCTGCTTGCCCGTGATTGTGATTATAGCGTGTGTGCATGGAGCACCGTGCATTGAGTTGGATGTTGTTGATGATCAGCAGCTTTTGTAGATGTAATAACATTCTGTGTCATATTTAGGTGTGTGTGTTTCTGTTTCCAAACCTGCACCTTTCGGATGTGTCCCAAATGGCACCCTATTCTGTTATTCCCATTTACAGTGTGGCAGGTAGCTACCTGCCGGTTAAGAGTGATGGGACAATAACCAAAAGGTCGCTCATTCGAATCCCTGAGCCAACTAGGTGAAAAGTCTGTCAGTGCCCTTGAGCAAGGCACTTAACTCTAAGTGTTCCTGTAAATCGCTCTGGATATGAGGATACACAGGTGAAATAAAATAAAAACGTTTAAAAAGTACTTTTAACCAGAACCCTAGTCAAAAGTACTGCACTCAAGGGAATAGGGTGCCATTTGGGGTGCAGCCTGAGTCTCTGATACAGTGTGACTAAGTGTGTATAACTGTCTTGTCCTAATATAGAAACTCCTCAGTATTGTGCGCTACTATCCTAACCGTGTTCAGAGGTGTTGAGTTAGAGAAGTGTCCTACTACTATCTATCTATCTATCTATCTATCTATCTATCTATCTATCTATCTATCTATCTATCTATCTATCTATCTATCTATCTATCTATCTATCTATCTATCTATCTATCTATCCTCTGTGATTTGAAGATCAGAGATTCAATTCTCTGAACAGGCTCCAAGTGAATAAATTTGATGAGAGTGATGTACTGGTATGATAGAGACTTGAGCATCTAAAATAACCTTTGCTTTAAGGAATACCAGGGCCATACTAGAGTAGGAGTGCTGATCTAGGATCAGTCATTATAATCGAAAAGGCTAAATATATCCTTGATAAGAGCACTCCTACCCTGAGACCCTTTCTGAATATGGACCTTGAAGATGTGCTGGGAATTGGAGTTTTCTGTTAAAGTGGTTGCTTATGGTTGTTAAGTGAATGATAACAGAAGCCATAGAGAATGTGAAGTACAGTGGCGGCTCCTCAGAGGAGGAAGGGGAGGACCCTCCTATTCAGCGAATTTCATAAAAATAGAAATAGTGAAATATTATAAAAGTTATAATTTTTAGATAATATTATACAAAATATATTCACGTCACCAAATAATTGTTAAAACACACTGTTTTGCAATGAAAGTCTACAGTAGCCTCAGTAGCACTCTGTAGGGTAGCACTATGGTGTAGCCAGAGAACAACTTGCTTCTGTCCTCCTCTGGGTGCATTGATGTCAATACAACACCTAGGATGCTCATAGTTCTCTCCCCCTTCCATGGACTTAAACAGTAAATATGACAACTTCCGGAGGACGTCCTCCACTCAATCAAAGGATCAGAAAATAAATCTAGTACTGAAAGCATAAGCTAAAGCTAGCTAGCACTGCAGTGTATAAAATGTGGTGAGTAGTTCACTCAAACAGAGAGACAGTTTTTAACAAATTCATTTCTTACTAAATTAAGGAGAAGCAAGGCAGAAAGTGAGAGAGAAAGAGAGAGCTAGCCATATTTCGAAGTCTATTTTTTTCATGTTCACTCACTTAGCTAGCATCAAATGCAGCTACCTAGTTTAGCCTACTCAAACACCTGGCTCAAAATGGAAGGGATGCTATGTTAGCTAGCTGGCTATGGCTATCCAATACTGGAACTCTTCCAAGTCAAGGTAAGCTTTTGGTTTTATTAATTTATTGCCACCGGGGCCCGCCAGTCTAACTGCTAAACTGCTTGCTGCTGACTGTACGTGTACACTGTACTGCATGATTGTAGATGTTAGTTCTAGTAGCTATGTTGACTATGACGTCACAATAATGTAGGCTGTGTGTAGCAGTTAGCGGTCATGATATAAAGGTTTAGTAGTGATATAAAGGTTTAGTACTGCTCCAGGGTCCAACTGACGCTTGACTTTGTGGTGATCTTAGGCTTTTGTGCGGATGCTCGGCCATGGAAACCCATTTCATGAGACTGTTCCTTCCAGAGGCAGTTTGGAACTCAGTAGTGAGTGTTTTTTACACACTACGCGCTTCAGCACTCGGCAGTCCCGTTCTGTGAGTTTGCGTGGCCTACCCCTTTGCCATTGTTGCTCCTAGACATTTCCACTTAACAATAACTGTCGCATGAGTTGACGCTGGAGAGACGAAGCAGGTGAGGGGAGTCAAACATTTAATGAGGAACGGACATGGAACAAGACAGGAACAGCGTCAGCAAACAAGAAAACAAAGACAAAAAACAATCAGCAGGGAACAGAGCAGGGAAACTGACAAATATAGGAGGTAATTAACAGATGATAAGTGAGTCCAGGTGAGTCCAATATCACTGAAGCGCGTGACAAGGGAAGGCAGGTGTGCGTAATTGATGGCAGGAGTGCATGATGCACACGCCCGGCTGGGCGAACAAGAACTGACGATCCGGCTGAGGCCCGATGTGGGATGGGAGCCATCCGAGCCAACCGGGGCAAGGAAACCTCTCGAGCCAGCTAGGGTGTGGAAGCCCGACGAGCTGTCTAGGCACCACGTGTTCCATTGGTGGGGACCCAGAGCCAATGCCACTATACCAACCGGAACGCAAGTATGCTCCGATGCTTTGTGTGATGCAGTCTGTCACATGAGTTGACGCTGGAGAGACGAAGCAGGTACGGGGAGTCAAACATTTAATGAGGAACGGACATGGAACAAGACAGGAACAGCGTCAGCAAACAAAAAAACAAAGACAAAAAACAATCAGCAGGGAACAGAGCAGGGAAACTGACAAATATAGGGGAGGTAATTAACAGATGATAAGTGAGTCCAGGTGAGTCCAATATCGCTGAACCGCGTGACGAGGGAAGGCAGGTGTGCGTAATTGATGGCAGGAGTGCGTGATGAAGGGCAGCCTGGCGCCCTCAAGTGCCAGGGGAGGGAAGAGCGGGAGCATACGTGACAATAACAGTCCTTACAGTTGATCGGGGCAGCTCTAGCAGTGCAGAAATTTGCGGAACTGACTTGTTGGAAAGGTGGCATCCTATGACGGTGCCACGTTGAAAGTCACTGAGCTCTTCCTTAAGGCCATTCTACTGACAATTTTTGTTTATGGAGATTGCATGGCGGTGAGCTCTATTTTATACACCTGTCAGCAATGGCTGAAATGGCCAAATCCACTCATTTGAAGGGGTGTCCACATACTTTGGTATATATAGTGTAGATGCGAGAAGGAGTTGTATATACAACTGGCTGTTGTCCACATGTGGCTGCTATGAAAGTGGACTGTGTTTGCGTGTGATCAGGGGTTTATTCATTGATCTTATTCTGTTGAAAAAAAATCTTAAATGGAAGCAATCCGAATGAAACGGTGATAAACATACCTGGATTTGTCCAATAGAAACTCTTGTTCGCAACTGTTGGATCAGCTAGATGCAGGCAAGAGTGTGCAAAGCGGTGACATTCTGTTACCTTGATTACTCTAAATTCTCTCGACCTGTGCACACGTGTAATAAACTTTTATTCGTAAGCTAGGATGTAGCAAACCTCATGATAACTACAGGGAACATTTTAGTATCATATACGTAGTAGCCTAAACCTGCCTCTGTTATATTGAGCTGGGTGAATGGAATATGAATGACAGCCATCCAATATGCTGCAATATAAATAAGGCTATTTTCAGGAGAGGAGAGTCAGGAGAGGAGAGTCAGGAGAGGGGAGTCAGGAGAGGGCAGTCAGGAGAGGAGAGTCAGGAGAGGGGAGTCAGGAGAGGGCAGTCAGGAGAGGGCAGTCAGGAGAGGGCAGTCAGGAGAAGGGAGTCAGGAGAGGGCAGTCAGGAGAAGGGAGTCAGGAGAGGGCAGTCAGGAGAGGGGAGTCAGGAGAGTGGACTCAGGAGAGGGCAGTCAGGAGAGGGGAGTCAGGAGAGGGCAGTCAGGAGAGGGGAGTCAGGAGAGGGCAGTCAGGAGAGGGGAGTCAGGAGAGGGGACTCAGGAGAGGGGACTCAGGAGAGGGGACTCAGGAGAGGGGAGTCAGGAGAGGGGACTCAGGAGAGGGGACTCAGGAGAGGGGACTCAGGAGAGGGGACTCAGAGGAGGGAGAGGTTGGCATGAAGGGACCTTTGAATCCAATTTGTAAGTCGCTCTGGATAAGAGCGTCTGCTAAATGACTTAAATGTAATGTAAATGAATCCCACTTCTTTCTCTGGGTTTGTTGTTGTTTATGATGATGTAATCAGATGGGTTGAGTCTTTCTGCCTGTCCTCCTCAGAATCAGGATTACAAAAGTACTGGGAAAATAGAGTGAGTTACAACAAGTAAATGTTGGTGGTTGCATCCAAACCGTACCCTATTCATTTTATAGTGCACTACTTTCTAGCAGAGTCATGTGGTCACTGGTCAAAAGTTGTGTATTGTAAAAGGAATAGAATGCCATTTGCGATGCAGGCGTTCTGTTCGATTGACTTCATAGCCTTAGCCTCTTAGCTCACACAGATGTCACTGTGTGCTGTATGTTCTAGTGAAGCATGCACGGGGAAACCTTTCTGTAAAGGCTTGCTCACATCGCACCAAATGTGGATCAGCGAGCTGTGTTTTAGCGACCACCCGCTGTAGACGTTTGACTGGCAACATTTTTCATGGGATTCCACATGGTAAACCGATGCACATTCAGTTCGCAAATTACGTTCAGAGGTGCTAAGTACTCTCGGCCAGAAAACGCTGTTGGTGTGTCTGAGCCCTAAGTCTGTTGGCTCTGTCCCAAATGGTTCCATATTCCCTTTATAGTGCACTACTTTTGACCCAAGCTCACTATAGTTCACTATATTGGGAATAAGGTGATGTTTGGGATGCTATATGTTATTATCTGATTTATGGTGCATTTTCAAGAATGTATGGGGTGTTGTAGTTAAACACCCAAAACTATTTCAGATTTGACACTGGCACTGACACTGACCGATGACTTGCAAATAAGGTTGGAAAGGGAGGGAATATTTCTGGAAACTTTCGAAGTTCACCAGTAAACTACCAGAATTTTGGTATTTTTCAAGGAAATGGATGGTCAAAAGTTTTGAGAATGACACAAATATTAATTTTCACAAAGTCTGCTGCCTCAGTTTGTCTGATGGCAATTTGTATATACTCCAGAATGTTACGAAGAGCGATCAGATGAATTGCAATTAATTGCAAAGTCCCTCTATGCCATGCAAATGAACTGAATCCACAAAAAAACATTTCTACTGCATTTCAGCCCTGCCACAAAATGACCAGCTGACAACACGTCAGTGATTCTCTCATTAATGCAGGTGTGAGTGTGGACGAGGACAAGGCTAGAGATCACTCTGTCATGCTGATTGAGTTCGAATAACAGACTGGAAGCTTCAAAAGTAGGGTGGTGCTTGGAATCATTGTTCTTCCTCTGTCAACCATGGTTACCTGCAAGGAAACACGTGCCATCATCATTGCTTTGCACAAAAAAGGTTTCACAGGCAAGGATATTGCTGCCAGTAAGATTGCACCTAAGTCAACCATTTATCGGATCATCAAGAACTTCAAGGAGAGCGGTTCAATTGTTGTGAAGAAGGCTTCAGGACCCCAAGAAAGTAGAGCAAGTGCCAGGACCGTCTCCTAAAGTTGATTCAGCTGCGGGATCGGGGCACCACCAGTAAAGAGCTTGCTCAGGAATGGCAGCAGGCAGGTGTGAGTGCATCTGCACGCACAGTGAGGCAAAGACTTTTGGAGGATGGCCTGGTGTCAAGAAGGGCAGCAAAGAAGCCACTTCTCTCCAGGAAAAACATCAGGGACAGACTGATATTCAGCAAAATGTACAGGGATTGGACTACTGAGGACTGGGGTAAAGTCATTTTCTTTGATTAATCCCCTTTCCGATTGTTTGGGGCATCCGGAAGAAAGATTGTCCGGAGAAGACAAGGTGAGCGCTACCATCAGTCCTGTGTCATGCCAACAGTAAAGCATCCTGAGACCATTCATGTGTGGGGTTGATACTCAGCCAAGGGAGTGGGCTTACTCACAACTCACAAGAGCAACTTCTCCCAACCATCCAGGAACAGTTGGTGACAAACAATACCTTTTCCAGCAAGATGGAGCACCTTGCCATAAGGCAAAAGTGATAACTAAGTGGCTCGGGGAACAAAACATAGATATTTTGAGTCCATGGCCAGGAAACTCCCCAGACCTTAATCCCATGGAGAACCTGTGGTCAATCCTCAAGAGGCGGGTGGACAAACAAATACCCACAAATTCTGACAAACTCATTGATTATGCAATAATGGGCTGCCATCAGTCAGGATGTGGCCCAGAGTTTAATTGACAGCATGCCAGGGCGGATTGCAGAGGTCTTGAAAAAGAAGGGTCAACACTGCAAATATTGACTCTTTGCATCAACTTCATGTAATTGTCAATAAAAGTCTTTGCACTTATGAAATGCTTGTAATTATACTTCAGTATTTCATAGTAACATCTGACAGAAATATCTAAAGACACTGAAGCAGCAAATTAATATTTGTGTCATTCTCAAAACTTTTGGCCACAACTGTAGTCTACCACTTGTCATCTTGTGGGTAGTTAGCCCTTGTTTTGTCTTAAGGGTTAAAAAAATGATCCGCCACTATGTTTAAACGCAGAGAAAACACCCTAAATTATATTTTTTCAACTTGAAATTTCATTACTTTTCCTAGATTGACCCCAACATTAGCAAAAGTGAAACATCGCCTTTGTTCATATGCCATTGGCTCCCCAATGGTGGCTGTCAATCACCACCTTACACCTGAAACCCCACCTCTTTAAGGAATACACTTAAAATATTTAGATGCACTATTGTAAAGTGGCTGTTCCACTGGATGTCATAACAGTCGCTCTGGATAAGAGCGTCATGACTTAAATGTAAATGTAAATGTAAACAGAGAAAACACCCTAAATTATATTTTTCACACACAACATTACAAAAGTGAAACACACACACACACACACACACACACACACACACACACACACACACACACACACACACACACACACACACACACACACACACACACACACACACACACACACACACACACACACACACACACACACACACACACACACACACACACACAATGAGAAATTGAGATTTGTGTGTTACAGATTGAAATGAAGGGGATCACCATGGTTGGCACAGTTAGAAAGAACAAGCCTGAGCTCCCCCTGCACTCCTCGCAACAAGGGGGTGAGAGGCCTTTTCATCAAAGTTTGCCTTCATGCTCACCTCCACTCTAGTTTCTTACCTCCCAAAGAGCAACAGGAATGTGATCCTCCAGAGCACACTGCACAAAACGGCTGAGATCAGTGATCGTGAGGACAGAAAGCCAGCCATCATCCTGGACTACAACCACAACAAAGGACACATGGACATCCTGGACAAGGTGATTAGAACTTAAAGCTGCAGGGGGATGACTGCCCACTGGCCCCTGGTCATCTTCCATAACATAATTGATGTTACAATGCCTTTGTGATATGGAACAAGATCAACCCTACCTGGATGCCTGATAAGTGGAACAAGAGGAGGGTGTTCCTGGAGCAGCTGGCAAAGGCACTTGTATAACCCCACACATTCAAAGAAGGGAGCACCTCCCCCGCACAGCAGCCTCTTCAGGGCTTGTGAAAGCTGTTCAGGGGGCTGAATCTTGTCCTGATCCATCTGAGGCTGCAGCTGAGGCTGCAAGAGGAGGAGGTGCCAATTCTGCACCCCAAATATGGATTGTAAAACAAATACTATGTGCTGCACATGTGAGAAATACATCTGCACACACACACACACTTGCATACTGTCCTACATGTGCTAATTAGTGTTGATTGATTATGTTCTTAACATTTTTGTATCTATTGTCTATTATGTTATTCTTATTTATTGTTGTTGTTTATACACCTTGTGGGTTGAGGCAATGGTTTAAAAAATGGGAGAAGACTAGTATTTTGTAGTTGAATTCCTCATTGTACAGTATATAAGAATATATCACTATGTTGAATTCCTCATTGTACAGTATATAAGAATATATCACTATGTTGAATTCCTCATTGTACAGTATATAAGAATATATCACTATGTTGAATTCCTCATTGTACAGTATATAAGAATATATCACTATGTTGAATTCCTCATTGTACAGTATATAAGAATATATCACTATGTTGAATTCCTCATTGTACAGTATATAAGAATATATCACTGTTTCAAGACTGTTATTGTTTCCCTTCAATAAAACACATTCAAAACTTTCTGCACATTTCTGCTACTTTCTTAGGCTATACAAGTGCTATCTCTGGCTAAAAAATTTATGTTTACACCTATGCAGTACCTTTAGCAATAATAATAATAATAAAGAATTATGACAGGTGTTGTAATAGAAAATGATTGCTGTCCACTGATTAAATGCAGTCGTTCTGCATTGTGAAGAGGGAAAACCCAGATATCAAAGTTTGTGATGAATGACAGGTTGTTCCTTTGCTTTATTTTAGGGGTTTATTCCACTTTTGTGAATTCTTTACCCTTAAGACAAGGCGGAATACAGAATGTTAAGACTACACAAGGGTTAAGGTTAACACAGGTGTCTGTAATTTCTCTTGCCATCTCTCTGTCCTTTTCACATGTAAAATATATACAATAATTCAATAAGATGATTTAAAAATAAAATGACATATCTGTAAAACATTATCCTAAATATGAACCAGAAACTTAGTAAACAACATTGGTTTTTACGTGTGGCTCAGTTGGTTGCGCATGGCACTTGCAATGCCAGGGTTATGAGTTCAATTCCCACAGGGGACCAGTATAATGTATGCACTCACTGCTGTAAGCTATTCTGGATAACAATGTCTGCTAAAATGTAACATGAGTTTTTATTTGTTTTATTTGATTTATTTCACCTTTATTAACCAGGAAGGCTAGTTGAGAACAAGTTCTCAGGTGCGACTGCGACCTGGCCAAGATAAAGCATAGAAATTCGACACATGCAACAACACAGAGTATCAGAGTTACACATAGAATAAACAAGACAATTATTTTAGTATGAAATATCCTTATATATTTTATACACACTATTATTTATTTTACTATGTATTTGTTGTCAATGTTTTGCCGGCAAACTGGTGGCAGTTGTGAAAAAAGTCAAGAGTTGGATGAGTTGCAGAGGTAATTGAAAATAATGGCATTATTGATTAAATGTTTATTTAATCAATTAGCCTATTATCTACTAGAAACTCATGGACAATATGGACACAGATTTTTTTTTTTATGATTGCTGTATATGAATTTTAAAAATGTAGGTATAAATTACCAAAGTTATGATTGATTGCCATAGATTTTCTGTTAGTTACCAAAATTACTAAATATTCTGTTAACTTTGGTAAATTTTTAAAGAATATGTTCTTAATTGACTTGCCTGGTTAAATAAAGGTAAAAAAAAAAAAAAAAAAAAAAAAAAAATTACTGGTAGCTTTGCAAACTATGTTGTTCCTTCCTACAGTATTAGTGACGCCTGTTCAAGACTGTTCAAGAAACAGACTGTTCTTTAATTCCTAATCTGTCCTCCCTCACTAAATGTCAATTCCACATTTTAATGGAACAATGTCCCTACTTACATAATCAAATACTTCCTAGGTTTTAATGGAGGTTGCAATGCTTTTATTTCAGGATGCCTTTAACATGATTGTTTTATTGAGTGCTGATGATAGTAGTCTTTGAGTCTGGTGTTTGCAATGGCCTACTCTTACAGTGGTTGGCTACCCTGAACATGCCGAAACAATCCTTAGTTCCAGTTGGTTGTTTGACCAATGCACGGGAGGAGTTCCATGGGATCTACAGGAGAACGTTGTGTCTGAAATGGCACCCTATTCCCTATATAGTGCACTACTTTTGAACAGAGCCCTATGCATGCCCTGGTCAAAAGTAGTGCACTGTATAGGAAATAGAGTGCCGTTTTGGACAAACACAAGTTTGAGAGGGACAGAGTTACATTGTGTGCTGTTGACATTCTGTGTAACTTGCCATACACTGCATCCAGCCAACAAATGCATATGCGAGGATGCTTTTCATCGACTACAGCTCGGCCTTCAATACCATAGTGCCCTATAAGCTCATTACAAAGCTCACAGCCCTGGGTCTGAACTCCTCCCTATGCAACTGAGTCCTGGACTTCCTGACTGGCCGCTCCCAGGTGGTGAAGGTAGGCAACATTATCTCCTCGACACTGATCCTCAACACGGGGGCCCCACAAGGGTGCGTCATCAGTCCCCTCCTGTATCCCCTGTATACCCACGACTGCGTGGCCTCAGACAGTTCCAACTCCATCATCAAGTTTGCCGATCAACAACAACGACGAGACAGCCTACAGAGAGGAGGTAAGCACTCTGACGACATGGAGCCAGATAAACAACCCCTCCCTCGACGTTAGCAAAACAAAAAAGTTGATTGTGGACTTCAGGAGGAACCAGGCTGGACACATCAACGGGGCCGCCATGGAGATGGTCAATAACTTCAAAATCCTCGGCGTACACATCTCAGTGAAGCTGAAATGGTTTAACCACACGGACAACATAGTGAAGAAGTCACGACGGTGACACTTCAACCACAAATTCGGCCTGTTCTCGAGGGCCCTCACAGTGTTCTACAGGAGCACCATCGAGAGCATGTTGTTGGGCTGCATCACAGTCTGGTACGGCAACTCCACCGCCGCAGACCGCAAGGCTCTTCAGAGGGTGTACATGCAGCCAAACGCACCATGGGGTGCACACTGCCCTACAGGACACAGGAAGCCAAGAAGATCCTCAGGGACCCCTGACACCAAACCATGACCTGTTCTCTCCGCTTCAATCACTCAGACATGGCAGTACAGAAGCATCATGGCAAAAACTGAAAGGCTGGCCAATTGTTCCTACCCTCAGACGATCAGGCTGCTGAATAGCCACCACTAGTCGGCTACCTGCTCGCCCCAACAACTGCTACTTCTCCGATGGACAATCCCCTCACAATCCCCCCTTTTTCTCTAGAAAACATTTCAGCTGTTCATGCATAATTGAGTTATGCCTTGATATGGACTCTCAGGTCAGGCTGAGCAAGAACCCATACAATCTCAGACAGACAGCCATACAGTACATGGCACATGTAGTTGAAGTCAGAAGTTTACATACACTTAGGTTGGAGTCTACTGCTACTGGTACTCTCTGTTCATCATAAATGCATAGTCACTTTAACCATATCTACATGCACATATTACCTCTATCAGCCTGACTAACCGGTGTCTGTATGTAACCTCGCTACTGTATATAGCCTGTCTTATTACTGTTGTTTTATTTCTTTACTTACCTATTGTTCACCTAATACCTGTTTTGCACTATTGGTTAGAGCCTGTAAGTAAGCATTTCACTGTAAGGTCTACTACACCTGTTATATTCGGCCCATGTAACAAATACAATTTGATTTGAGTCATTGAAACTCGTTTTTCAACCACTCCACAAATTTCTTGTTAACAAACAATAGTATTGGCAAGTCGGTTTGGACATCTACTTTGCGCATGACACAAGTCATTTTTCCAACAATTGCTTACATTATCTCACTTAGAAGTCACTGTATCACAATTCCAGCGGGTCAGAAGTTTACATACACTAAGTTGACTGTGTCTTTAAACAGCATGGAAAATTACAGAACATGATGTCATGGCTTTAGAAGCTTCTGATAGGCTAATTGACATCATTTGAGTCAATTGGAGGTGCACCTGTGGATGTATTTCACTTCACAAAATAGATGGCATCATGAGGGAGGAAAATGATGTGGATATATTGAAGCAACATCTCAAGACATCAGTCAGGATGTTAAAGCTTGGTCGCAAGTGGGTCTTCCAAATGGACAATGATCCCAAGCATACTTCCAAAGTTGTACATACAGTTGAAGTAAAAAACTGTACATACTGTACATTTTAAATAAACAATTCAAGTGGCTTCTGCATATTCCACCTGTGTGATGTGACCTATAGTTGAGACTGAGCACATTCAGCACCACAGATATGTGTGGTCTGGCCAGGTGCCGTATGTTTCATACCTATTGATCAGCTGTAGAGCCACACAACAGGATCTCTCCATGCTCTTCCCGTGTCGGTCACCAAACTGCAGACATAAGCAGGCAGCATTAGGGTTCCTGTGTCTCCCCTGGATGGATGTCTGAAGATCCACGAGGCAATTAACACTTCAAGTGTCCTCATTGGATCCACCCTAAGTGTTTTGCATCCTAAATGGCACTCTATTCCCTATCAGAGCCCATATATGCCCTGGTCAAAGTAGTGAATGTGGTGCCATTTGAAACACACAAAGTGTTGTGTTCACCCTAATGCACTCGGCTGGAGCCACATGCCCTGAGTAAATCATTATGTAGGATTAATGACCCAGCTTCCAATCTGTACCATAATGGCCTGTGTCTGAGATCAGCAGACAGAGCAGTGGATACTATCTACAGATTGTGAATCTGACCAGAGTAGGCTGGCCTGCCATATTGACTGAAGCCTATGTGTGGATGGCATGTTGCTGTTACACTAAGTTCATTATTACTGTTCGTGCATACACATGCATACAGACATACTCACATTCAAACGCACACATGTGCACACAGACACACACACACACACATACACACATAGTGCCACACATGTACTCAAACGCATATAGTTATCCTTGATGTCTTGTTTTTGTATTGTTATTTTCCTTAGTTTTTCTCTTTTTTTCTCTTTTGTCCTTTCTGTTGGTTGTTGGCATATTGGGTGGGTGGTTGTTGGCATATTGGGTGGGTGGTTGTTGGCATATTGGGTGGGTGGTTGTTGGCATATTGGGTGGGTGGTTGTTGGCATATTGGGTGGGTGGTTGTTGGCATATTGGGTGGGTGGTTGTTGGCATATTGGGTGGGTGGTTGTTGGCATATTGGGTGGGTGGTTGTTGGCATATTGGGTGGGTGGTTGTTGGCATATTGGGTGGGTGGTTGTTTTGGTTGGGTTGGAGGGGGGCATTGGCTTGGGGTTTTGGAAGGGGGCATTGGCTTGAGTTTTTTTTGGGGGGACAGTGGGGGGGTCTCAGATGGTTGACGGGCAGCTCTTGGGGGAACTGTGGGAGGATCTTGGATGGTTGGTGCGCTTGACCCTGGTTGTTCCTGTGGATCACTCTGGATGGGAGTGTCTGCTAGATAACTGAATATAATGTAAATGTAGATGGTATGTTTTAAAATTTGATAACACATCAATTAAAAAACATTAGCACGGGGTATTTCCGAAATGGCACCCAATTGGCTCTGGTCAAAAGTAGATTGCAGCAATAAATAGGGAATAGGATGGCATTTTGGACACAGACACTTCTTTCTGCAGGTGAGAGAGTGCTGCTGCATGACAGGGATCCTGTCAGACTCGAGAAAAACTTTTGTCGCTTGCGTGTCTGTGTGAAGGCTGCGTCATCCTTTGTGACGTCACCTGTTGACGTGATTCCACATCAGTCAGGAAATGGCCTTGCTGAAGTACACAAGTATTTGGTTCAGATGCCTCTGACTCTCTCTCTCTCTGCCCTGAACTGAGATAACAGTCAGATATGTGGGACTTCCTCAGACAGAGAGTCGTTCCCCTGAGGAATAGTCCTGGTCCACCAGTTCATCTTGGTGTGAACTGGTCTCACTGTGAAGGTCTCATAACTCACATTTCTTATCTGTGGGTAGGACGTCAGTAGGGCGGTCCCACTGGTAGTGTTTCTCCTGAAGGTCTCTGTGGTCAGACACAGGTCAAACTCACTGTTTAGTGTGATAACAGGCTTTTCCACAGGAAATCACTTTACTAAGGCTGCGGCCCAAATGGCACCCTATTCCATAGTGTTCTACCTATTCGCCCCCCTGGTTAAAAGTAGTGCACTATAGGGAATAGGGTGCCATTTAGGATGCATTTGTAACTCGATTTCTTACTTTTTTTGCAGCTCTTGGCTCAGTAACAAAACCCCTCTGTAAGAGAAAGCTGAAATAGACAGACCGAAAAATCTGATTTGTAAACACAAATTGAATCCAAACAATATGAAATCTAGAGACAGATTTGTTGTTTGTAAACTGAGATTCACTCCCAATTAAAGTGAAGTGCCATCAGATTGATGCTAAGGGAAGATGACATCATTACCTGATTTTTCTACCATTGTGTATTCAAACAAACCAGACTGTAATCCATATCCATATTTTCTGAATGCCATATAGGATGTACATTCTATGGTCTGTCACACAATGTTCTGACTTCTATGGAAGTAACTGTTTGATTGAGGAGGGTTGCAGCAGGCTACAGCTCTGGTGACTGTGTGACAGTGTGGTTCTAGGATGAAGTGTGAGCGTGCGTTTCTGTGCACCATACAGGATGCCATATAGGATGCTTTGTCTTGGGATTTCTGTGAAAGTAACAGTTTGTTTGAGGTGGGTTGTAGCAGGCTACAGAATAGCTCTGGTAACTGTGTGAAAGACAGAGTGTCTCTATGATATACTGTAGATCCTCATCAGTGAGAGAGACATGATAAGGCTGCACTGCAAGCGTTTTCTCTGACAGCCAGCCGGGTTGGTGTTGCCGTGGTGGTGGTGGGGGGGGGGGGGGGGGTGTGGGGGCTGCAGTTGAGATGAAAACACTGTGATTGTTTGTACACGGCTGTGGCTGTTAAAACAATGGCAGCGTGTGTGAGAGCTAGTCTCTCATGGTGATTACCATGGTGGGGTTGA
Organism: Oncorhynchus gorbuscha; assembly: GCF_021184085.1. Classification (NCBI taxonomy): domain Eukaryota; kingdom Metazoa; phylum Chordata; class Actinopteri; order Salmoniformes; family Salmonidae; genus Oncorhynchus; species Oncorhynchus gorbuscha. The sequence goes on from NC_060177.1 coordinate 76,777,564, forward strand.
TTCCCACTTGATTGACGAAGCCCTGCCAATTGTGTCAGCGTGTCAGTCTGTGCTGTTCACTGGCGTCATTGTCAGGACCAGGTTTGTTGTTGCTCCCTCAGAAGTCAAGTGAAACAGCTTATTTTAAGTAAGATATTGTTTTCATAGAAGCAGGATAGGCACCTTTCCAGTGTGGTACAGACACTATATGATTTCAAACACACAGAACTGTCCTTCCCTTTAAACACACACAGACAGTCCAGTATAATATTTTATTTTATGAAGTTTATTTTACAAGTTCACCCACTGAAAAATCACTAGCCTCTACGGCTATGCACATCACTATATCTTACTATAACATGGGGATAGGGCTGTCTACTGCCCCCGCTGGAGTAATTGCGTGCCCATAGTAAACATAATTTTTTTTTGTCAAAAGTTGCTAATATATGCAAATAAAAAATATTATTGAATAGAAAACACTCTAAAGCTTATAAAACCGTTTAAATTATGTCTGTATGTAAAGCAGAACTCTCAGGGCAGTCATTCTCCCAAACTCTCTCTTGTGATCAGAAAAGTTGGCCCAACTTTGACGTCATCGCCCCCACCCTCTCAAGCAGTTACAGTTCTGGGAACAGTCTCTCTGCCTTCAGCGCGATCTCAGCTTTCAATGGGGCTTCTCATTGTGAGAATCGTGTGCTCACACGAAAAAACAGGTCACTTTTATGCACGCTCTGGTCAAGTCCAGTCTTTTTTCCAAGATCGATTAAACGGTGCCTGTGTTTCTGTTCGTCCTCACGATTGCTGTACACCTTTATAACATGTTAAAGCTTGATTATGAAGTTAGTTTGACAAGTTTAATCGACATATAATATGTAAGTTCGACGTTTTGGTGCGCATCCACTTGACTTTTGGCTACATTTCAACCGAAATGCGTCGTTTTTGAGAACCGAAAGACACAGACTGCAAAACTAAACCTGTTTTTGGTAAGTATAATTCCTTCCAGGTCTTTCGATGGAAGAACAGCAAAGGTAAGGGAATATTTATGTGGTAAATTTGGGTTTGTGTGGACTCCAAGATAGAGGAGCCATAATGCTACCTTTTGAGCGCCGACTCATAGTATAGCCTAGTGAACGAAACCTGTAACGTTAAAAATAAATGTAACACAGCGATTGCATTCAGAAGACATGTATCTAACTATATATATGTAGAACATGCATATTTAGTCAAAGTTTATGATGTGTATTCCTTGTTAGCTGACGTTATCTGCCGGAGCTATCGTCATTTCTCAGGACATTTGAATAGCATTTTTTGAACGATGCATCATTGTAAACAGAGATTTATGGATATATATATAGCAAATTATTGAAAAAAACATAAATGTACTGTGTAACATGTTATATTACTGTTATCTGATGAAGATTTAAAAAGGTTAGTGAAATTATTTTTCTTTTAATCCTGCGTTTGTTGATTGCATATTTTTTCCAACTTGGCTATGCAAATGAGCTATGTCTGCGGTGGTGGTTTGACATAAATATGTGCTATGTTTTCGCCGTAAAACATTTATGAAATCTGACTTGCTGGGTAGATAAACAAGTTGTTTATCTTTCATTTGAGCTATTGGAATTGTTAATGTGTGGAGGTTAAATATTTTTAGGAATATTTTTGCGTTCCATGCGCCACCTTCCAGCTGAATGTGGGGGGGGGGGGGTGTTCCAAAATTGGAACCCTAGTCCCCTTCTGGTTAACATAAGTTGTTTTACTTGACTTCCGGTGTCGGGACAGCATGGTTAAAGGGCAGAGGGAGCGACAACAAACCTGGAAAGGTGCCTATCCTGCTGCTATGAAAACAATGACAGTGTGGTTTTGTTTGCTGCAGACACTTCCTGTTAGAGATGGTCTTCTCAGCTGCATTTTCCTGTGACAGTCGATTCCAATCATTTGTGTTTGATGTCTGATAAGGGCTTAGAATGCCTCAAAGCCTAAAAAGGACTCCTTAACAATAGAAGCGCACACTGATAATTATACATAAAGCAATTAAGGAACATAATCTTATGAGAAAAAGCTCCATTCACCTCTATCTGGTTACAAATGAATTAATGGAAGAGGATCACCTTCTCCAGATGAATCATCAGAAGAGCACATTTTACTTTCAAATATCTCCCCCTCATCCTGTAGTAGGCGGACTTGTCCCTCTCATCAGATGCTCTCATTAAAATGAATAGAACCCCTCTCGATCTTCCTTGTTATTATTAGCCTGGAGGGAAAACAAGTCACTTGATTAGTCAGCTATACTGGACAGTCTCTCACCTGCGTTGCCCAGGCCTGCTACACTATTTTAAGGAACCATTATTCATGTCTCTTTGTTTCTCTCCATAAAGGGGAGGCACGTTCCATCCCATTGAGCTAATGAGCGTAGATTTAGTTATTGTCCGTTCTCTCTTTCATCCACTCTACTTTTTTTCGACATAGAGTTATTTGGGGTTATTGCAGACTCTTTGTAAGGACAGGCATTCAGTGTAATCTGTCACAGAGGTGAGGGGTGTGACTAACAAGTGTGTGTGTGTGTGTGCGTGTGTGCGTGTGTTCATGTGTATTTTTGTGTGTGTGTCTACCTTATAGCAGACATCACTCCCCACTCCAGGATGTGTGACTGTGACGTGGATGTGTCCTCAGAGCCCACCAGCCCCAGGCTCTATGGTGAGTCCTCTGACAAATACTACCATGTGGACCGCTGGCAGAAGCTCCGCACCGCCGTCCGCAAGCTGGAGTTCTGGGAGAACTTCACCGCCGAGCTCATCGGGAGCGGCTTCTTCTCCAAAGTCTACAAGGTACCTGGTCCCTCAATAAGCCATCTGTAGTGAACCTAGTATGCATCACAAATGGCATCCTACTACCTACAGTGCCTTGCGAAAGTATTCGGCCCCCTTGAACTTTGCGACCTTTTGCCACATTTCAGGCTTCAAACATAAAGATATAAAACTGTATTTTTTGTGAAGAATCAACAACAAGTGGGACACAATCATGAAGTGGAACGACATTTATTGGATATTTCAAACTTTTTTAACAAATCAAAAACTGAAAAATTGGGCGTGCAAAATTATTCAACCCCTTTACTTTCAGTGCAGCAAACTCTCTCCAGAAGTTCAGTGAGGATCTCTGAATGATCCAATGTTGACCTAAATGACTAATGATGATAAATACAATCCACCTGTGTGTAATCAAGTCTCCGTATAAATGCACCTGCACTCTGATAGTCTCAGAGGTCCGTTAAAAGCGCAGAGGGCATCATGAAGAAAAAGGAACCCACCAGGCAGGTCCGAGATACTGTTGTGAAGAAGTTTAAAGCTGGATTTGGATACAAAAAGATTTCCCAAGCTTTAAACATCCCAAGGAGCACTGTGGAAGCGATAATATTGAAATGGAAGGAGTATCAGACCACTGCAAATCTACCAAGACCTGGCAGTCGTATATTAATCAGTCGTATATTGCACAAATCTGGCCTTTATGGAAGAGTGGCAAGAAGAAAGCCATTTCTTAAAGATATCCATAAAAAGTGTTGTTTAAAGTTTGCCACAAGCCACCTGGGAGACACACCAAACATGTGGAAGAAGGTGCTCTGGTCAGATGAAACCAAAATTGAACTTTTTGGCAACAATGCAAAACGTTATGTTTGGCGTAAAAGCAACACAGCTCATCACCCTGAACACACACCATCCCCACTGTCTTCAGCAGGGACAGGGAAGATGGTTAAAATTGATGGGAAGATGGATGGAGCCAAATACAGGACCATTCTGGAAGAAAACCTGATGGAGTCTGCAAAAGACCTGAGACTGGGACGGAGATTTGTCTTCCAACAAGACAATGATCCAAAACATAAAGCAAAATCTACAATGGAATGGTTTAAAAATAAACATATCCAGGTGTTAGAATGGCAAAGTCAAAGTTCACACCACAGTCCAATCGAGAATCTGTGGAAAGAACTGAAAACTGCTGTTCACAAATGCTCTTCATCCAACCTCACTGAGCTCGAGCTGTTTTGCAAGGAGGAATGGGAAAAAAATTCTGTCTCTCGATGTGCAAAACTGATAGAGACATACCCCAAGCGACTTACAGCTGTAATCGCAGCAAAAGGTGGCGCTACAAAGTATTAACTTAAGGGGGCTGAATAATTTTGCACGCCCAATTTTTCAGTTTTTGATTTTTTTTTTTTTAAAAATATCCAATAAATGTCATTCCACTTCATGATTGTGTCCCACTTGTTGATTCTTCACAAAAAAATACAGTTTTATATCTTTATGTTTAAAGCCTGAAATGTGGCAAAAGTTCGCAAAGTTCAAGGGGGCCGAATACTTTCGCAAGGCACTGTATATAGTGCACTCCTTTTGACCAGAGCCCTATGGGCCCTGGTAAAAATAGCGTACTATTTTTACAATAGGGTTCCATTTGCACTGCATATTTAAGACAAAGCATGTTTTGTGTTGGATCTAATTGGAACATAGTGGCAAGAAATGGTGGAACATACTGGCCATCAATCTGTTTGATTTAAGTGATGATTTAATCACAATGAAATAATGGAGTCGTTAATTAATTTACCTGCAAAAACAGCTCCTTTCAGACAGTCACTTAAACATTTTGTACAAGTTATATTACTAGGTCTTGAGCAGGTTTTTTAGTGGTTAAACTGTAAAAATGTGTCTGTTTCTCTCAAGTGATTCACAGTACTGTGAAATAACTCTTGTCTGTTTATTTCAGGTGATTCACAGTACTGTGAAATGACTTGTCTGTTTCTCTCAGGTGATTCATAGTACTGTGAAATAACTCTTGTCTGTTTCTCTCAGGTGATTGACAGTACTGTGAAATAACTTGTCTGTTTCTCTCAGGTGCTTCACAGTACTGTGAAATGACTTGTCTGTTTCTCTCAGGTGATTGACAGTACTGTGAAATAACTCTTGTCTGTTTCTCTCAGGTGATTGACAGTACTGTGAAATAACTCTTGTCTGTTTCTCTCAGGTGATTGACAGTACTGTGAAATAACTCTTGTCTGTTTCTCTCAGGTGATTGACAGTACTGTGAAATAACTCTTGTCTGTTTCTTTCAGGTGATTCATAGTACGAGCCATAAGGTGATGGTGGTGAAGATCTATAAGAATGATGTGGACCAGGATAGCATCGTGCGTGAGATCAGCCTACTGCAGAAACTCTCCCATCCCAACATAGTCAGGTATTTAGTCAGTCACACCTTTTTGTGATGCCGACTTATAGTATTTGGTATATGACCTTATTGATACCATGTAAGAATTTTGCATCATTGCTTATTCATTAAAATAAATATTAATAGATGCATTGTACCTGTCAATGTAATAAATAAAACAAAATTTGTTTACATAAGATTAAGCCTGATAAGCCTATAATTTTTGATTTATGTAAGATTATCTGTGTTAGTACAGGGCATACACTATGAATGGGAATGCTGGGAAGCTTTGTGTACTTTATGTCGTGCAGTCAATGGCTCCAGAACATAATAATCTAGTAGCCACAAAGGCCTATTCTACCCATCTGAAGTGGTTACATAAGGTGTGAAGGCATAGTTTCAAGTGGATGTTATGATGCGCACCACAGAATCACGGCAGACCTTTCCTGAATTCCAATCCAAAATATAGGTTATTATACTGTATACTGTACTTCCAGTCATACTTATGCTAAATATAGCAACCCAGAAATCACCTTTGTCTCAAGACATCTCCAGATAGCTTCATTTATATGTCTAAAGATGTCTCAAGAATTTTCATCCAGACACTTATTCATTAAAATAAATATCTAAGACATCTTTGTATATGTCAATGTCTAATAAATCCAGACAAATTTGTTTCTTAACATTCCAAGATCCAGACATCTTCATTTTTATTTATAAGATTATCTGTGTTAGTACATGTCTCAAGAATGCTCCAGACATCTTCCAGACATCTTCATATCCAGTCATTAACATGTCTCAAGACATCTCCAGATAGCTTCATTTATATGTCTTAACATGTCTCAAGACATCTCCAGACATCTTCATATATGTCTTAACATGTCTCAAGACATCTCCAGACATCTTCATTTATATGTCTTAACATGTCTCAAGACATCTCCAGACATCTTCATTTATATGTCTTAACATGTCTCAAGACATCTCCAGACATCTTCATTTATATGTCTTAACATGTCTCAAGACATCTCCAGACATCTTCATTTATATGTCTCAAGACATCTTCATTTATATGTCTTAACATCTTCTCAAGACATCTTTATATGTCTTAACATGTCTCAAGACACATCATGTCTCAGACATCTTCATTTATATGTCTTAACATGTCTCAAGACATCTCCAGACATCTTCATTTATATGTCTTAACATGTCTCAAGACATGTCTTCTCTCAGACATAATCTTCATTTATATCCAGACATCTTCATTTAACATGTCTCAAGACATCTCCAGACATCTTCATTTATATGTCTTAACATGTCTCAAGACATCTCCAGACATAATCATTTATATGTCTTAACATGTCTCAAGACATGGTGATGACTGGGTATGTATACACATGCTGCTGAGTCTGTGAGGTGTGGTAATGGCCACAGCAGGAGGGACATAGTACTACCTTAGGCCAGCTCTCCCCGTATGAAGTGGTTACATAAGGTGTGAAGGCATTGTGTTTGTCCAAGCAATCTTATTTTAGCCTTTCTTTCAAGGCCACAGTATCAGTGGTTATTAAACAGCACAGTTTATCTGCTGAGGTCAGAGCATAGAGAGTCAATGATGAAAGCGAATATGAGTCCAATACAATATGTACCTGGCACAGATAGGGCATCCAGCCCTCTGTGAGTGGGCCCTACTCAAACAATGATGTGAAAATCTGAATCATTTCTAATGTTGGAGCCTGAGAACATTGCCTTCCTCCAAACCCAAATGGAATCCTATTCCCTATATATTAAACTACTTTAAACCAGGGCCCATAGGGTGCAATTTGGAACTTACTCACTGTGAGAATGGCAATGTTATCAGGCTCCAACGTCAGAGCATTGTAAGAAGACTGATATGTTCGGTGGTTTTATGTAAGCCATTGGTAATAACCTTTCAGTCAAGGTATACTGTAAACCAGTGTCTGGAATGGATGTAGTTTTTAGGTTGTAATCTCGGGTGAGCACTGGCCACCGGCGAGTTTTTTTGTGTTGTTTTTTCTTCACAAGAGCCTAGGTTGTTGTTGAATGTCTGGCTCAGCTGGTCCTCAAAACAAGTTTTCAGCCCTGAGCATCTTATGTAACTTATTGTATATTATGACCTGGGAGACAGATAGTGTGACGACCGGTGGGGCCAGGGGTGGTGGCCTTATTAGCCACTAAACCATCTTCAAGTACAGTATATTCTAAATGTCATTATGATTCCACATTATATTTCTGTTGTCCATATAAAATCAAAGTTTATAGGTCGCATACACATATTTAGCAGATGTTATTGGAGGTGTAGCGAAATGCTTGTGTTCCTAACTCCAACAGTGCAGTAATATCTAACAATTCACAATAATACACAAATCTAAAAGTAAAAGAATGGAAATAAGAAATATATGAATAACATATTGTTGTGATTTATTCTAGGTATTTGGGGATATGTGTGAAGGAAGATAAACTCTACCCTATTTTAGAGGTGAGTGTTACTTTCTCCACCTTGTACGGATGACGACTTCACACTAGTGAGATGAGTGGGGAGACACACTGTCTGTTTCTAGGAGATGTACCCTGTACATATAGAAGGTTGGGTTGTGTGTGAGCCTCTCCATCTGGGCAAATATGGCCTGTAGCGACTGAAACATGTTGGGTTTTACAATAAAGAAGCAGTTTTATCAACTTCCAATAGTTGCTGAATTTCCTCAGAATTTCTTCAGTTTGCTACTCAATTCCTACCCCTTGGTTGGAGAGCCAGGTGTGGCAGTGTTCCTTATCCTCTTATTTCCAGGTTTCAGTATGTGATGCTAATCTAATGAGGTGTCTATCTATTTCAGCATGTTAATGGGGGCTGATGGGTGTCTATCTGTTTCAGTATGTTAGTGGGGGTTTATGGGGTATCTATCTGTTTCAGTATGTTAGTGGGGGTTTATGGGGTATCTATCTGATTCAGTATGTTAGTGGGGGCTGATGGGTGTCTATCTGTTTCAGTATGTTAGTGGGGGCTGATGGGGTGTCTATCTGTTTCAGTATGTTAGTGGGGGCTGATGGGGTGTCTATCTGTTCCAACATGTTAGTGGCGGCTGATGGGTGTCTATCTGTTTCAGTATGTTAGTGGGGGTTGATGGGGTGTCTATCTGTTTCAGTATGTTAGTGGGGGTTGATGGGGTGTCTATCTGTTCCAACATGTTAGTGGGGGTTGATGGGTTTCTATCTGTTTCAGTATGTTAGTGGGGGTTGATGAGGTGTCTATCTGTTTCAGTATGTTAGTGGGGGTTGATGAGGTATCTATCTGTTTCAGTATGTTAGTGGGGGTTGATGAGGTGTCTATCTGTTTCAGTATGTTAGTGGGGGTTGATGGGTTTCTATCTGTTTCAGTATGTTAGTGGGGGTTGATGAGGTGTCTATCTGTTTCAGTATGTTAGTGGGGGTTGATGAGGTGTCTATCTGTTTCAGTATGTTAGTGGGGGGGATGAGGTGTCTATCTGTTTCAGTATGTTAGTGGGGGCTGATGGGTGTCTATCTGTTTCAGTATGTTAGTGGGGGCTGATGGGTGTCTATCTGTTTCAGTATGCTAGTGGGGGTTGATAGGGTATCTATCTGTTTCAGTATGTTAGTGGGGGTTGATGAGGTGTCTATCTGTTCCAACATGTTAGTGGGGGCTGATGGGGTCTATCTGCAGTATGATGGGGGGTGGGTGTCTATCTGTTTCAGTATGTTAGTGGGGGCTGATGGGTGTCTATCTGTTTCAGTATGTTAGTGGGGGCTGATGGGTGTCTATCTGTTTCAGTATGTTAGTGGGGGCTGATGGGTGTCTATCTGTTTCAGTATGTTAGTGGGGGTTGATAGGGTATCTATCTGTTTCAGTATGTTAGTGGGGGCTGATGGGTGTCTATCTGTTTCAGTATGTTAGTGGGGGTTGATGAGGTGTCTATCTGTTTCAGTATGTTAGTGGGGGTTGATGGGGTGTCTATCTGTTCCAACATGTTAGTGGGGGCTGATGGGGTTGTATGTTAGTGGGGGTTGATGGGTTGTCTATCTGTTTCAGTATGTTAGTGGGGGTTGATGGGGTGTCTATCTGTTCCAACATGTTAGTGGGGGCTGATGGGTGTCTATCTGTTTCAGTATGTTAGTGGGGGTTGATGGGGTGTCTATCTGTTCCAACATGTTAGTGGGGGCTGATGGATGTCTATCTGTTTCAGAATCTTAGTGGGGGCTGATGGGTGTCTATCTGTTTCAGTATGTTAGTGGGGGTTGATGGGGTGTCTATCTGTTTCAGTATGTGAGGCTGACGGGCTGTCTATCCGTTTCAGTATGTTAGTGGAGGATGTCTGGAGGAACTGTTGGCCAGGAAGGATGTGTCTCTGTGCTGGAGGGAGAAGGTGGACCTGGCCTGTGACATCACCAGAGGAATGATCTACCTGCATTACAAGAACATCTACCACAGGGACCTCAACTCAAAGGTACAGTAGACCAGGGGAAAACCCCACCCACATCTACAGTACCACAGGGACCTCAACTCCAAGGTACAGTAGACCAGGGGGAAACCCACCCACATCTACAGTACCAAAGGGACCTCAACTCCAAGGTACAGTAGACCAGGGGAAAACCCACCCACATCTACAGTACCACAGGGACCTCAACTCCAAGGTACAGTAGACCAGGGGAAAACCCACCCACATCTACAGTACCACAGGGACCTCAACTCAAAGGTACAGTGGACCAGGGGAAAACCCACCCACATCTACAGTACCACAGGGACCTCAACTCCAAGGTACAGTAGACCAGGGGAAAACCCACCCACATTTACAGTACCACAGGGACCTCAACTCCAAGGTACAGTAGACCAGGGGAAATCCCACCCACATCTACAGTACCACAGGGACCTCAACTCCAAGGTACAGTAGACCAGGGGAAAACCCCATCCACATCTACCACAGGGACTTCAACCACAAGGTACAGTAGACCAGGGGAAAACTCCATCCACATCTACCACAGGGACCTCAACTCTAAGGTACAGTAGACCAGGGGAAAACCCCATCCACATCTATTGTAGATTATTGTTGTATTTGTGGTGCATAGACCACAAAGTAACCCAGAAAGTGAAAAGGAAAAATAAGGTTGGTCCGCACTCAGCATTTGCAGTGAAAGAAAGAGGAAGCTGTAAGGGATGTTACCTCACTCAGTGGCTGTGTCTGAAATGGCATCCTACTCCCTATATAGTACACTACTTTTGGCCTGGCTACAGCCACTGACTGATCTCTTTGACATTAAGAAAACCCCTACTCTTCAGACAAATTTTAGCAACATTGGTGCTGTGACATCATGTAGTGATCACATTGGCAGATCTCCCTTGTAAAAGAGGTCTTCTGACCTCAATGGGACTTCCTGGATAAATAATGGTTAAATAAATTGGTTTCAACTGTTGTGGACAAAGCAGGGAACGGTTGAGTTAAGGTTCATTCAGTAGTCAGACTGAGGCTGAGGATAACTCTCTACCATGTGGAAAAGATATCAGCCTAGAAAAATCGGTTGTCTCATTCCCAGTTGCCAGGTTCCACAGAAGTGCAGGTTGGTTATGTTATGTAGAGGGACGAGCAACAAGCACAGTCCATTGTCATGCTAATGTACTTCCACTCTGAGCTTTGTTATTGTACGCATGCGCACACACACACACACACACACACACACACACACACACACACACACACACACACACACACACACACACACACACACACACACACACACACACACACACACACACACACACACACACACACACACACACACACACACACACACACACACACACACACACACACACAGACGCACAGAGAGACATGAACACATACACACCAACAGCCCGCCCCTCTTTGTCTGGGAAAGTAAGAGCAATGGATCAATAGTAGAGTCCTGCCACCATCCTGCCCTACTTCCCTTCCTTCCATTCTCTCTCTCTCTCTCTCTCTCTCTCTCTCTCTCTCTCTCTCTCTCTCTCTCTCTCTCTCTCTCTCTCTCTCTCTCTCTCTCTCTCTCTCTCTCTCTCTCCTCCTTATCACCCTCTCTCTCTATCTTTCTCTTTCTCTCCCTCACCACATCCCATTTTACCAGCGACCTCTCTCCCTCTCTACTAACCATGGGGATACTGGTGGTGACAGTGACGTGCTCCATACTGGCATTTAGCATGTCACCCAGAGGGACAATCCATTTGGCTCTTGTCTCAATGATGCCATTTTACCGGAAAGTAATTGGTGTGTCTGCAAAGCAGTACTGTTGTTTTTCCCCCTAGACCCCCCACTGGTATCATTAGAGTTGGCAAAATGATGCACACGTCTGTCTTACGTCAAACAAACAATTGCTGTCTTCACAATTACAGAGAGTGTTTCAAAAGATCACTGCTAGGATTGATGGCAGAGGCATATAGACAGACAAGGTCTTTTCTCATGTGGAATATGTTTCAATCTCTAAAGAAGGGACTTCAGTCTCTATAAATTATAGTGGATCCAAGCCAGACGTGCAAGATAAATAATGATGTGCAGTGTATTTTCTGAAAAGGTCATGTTAGGTTAAACCAATTACTGTTTCAGTTAGAATCACACTATTAGGCTGCACAGCTCTTCTGGCATATATTCTGTAGGAGAAATCATTAGAATTCAAAATGACCAGAATTAGGAAAGGTATGGTGGATGTAATTGCAAACGTAGATCATTTTAGTGAACTTGCTGTGTGTCCCAAATGGCACCCTATTCTGTATTTAGTGCACTACTTTCATAGGGTCCTGGTCAAAAGTAGTGCATTACATAGGGAATATGGTGACATTTGGAACACAATCCTGGTTACAGTTTAGAGCAAGTCCTCAGAGTTCCATTGGAACAGCCCTTTTAATTCCCCCTGAAACTCTCCATTCTAGATCTGGTCTTCCGGGAACTGTTGCTTTTGTTTGGCTCTGAGGTGAGGGCCCATGCTAAATTTAGCGGTCAGGTTTGGTGCTTGGAGTGATACCCAGGTTGCCCAATAATCACAAGCTGCTGAATGAAAACACTGGAGAGAGGGGGCCTGTAGTGTGGTTCCCTTTGTAATGACTTCTAGATGCTGAGGATACGTCAGCCAACCAGCTAGTCGGACAGCCAGCCAGTCAACCAGGGCCTTCCCTCCCTCCTTCCCCTCCCCCTGATCTGCTCCACACCCCTGTCAGCCTGCCTATCTGTCTATTTTTTTTCCCGTCTGCTTGCCTGTCTACATCCCTTCTTTTTGCCGGCTTGCCTCTCTTCCTGCCTCTCTCGCTTTCTGTGCCTGTCTATCTGCTTGTCTGTCTCTGCCTAGCTGTCTGCCTCTCTACACCCCAACCTGTCTTACCATCTCTGCCTGCCTGCCTGCCTGCCTGCCTGCCTGCCTGCCTGCCTGCCTGCCTGCCTGCCTGCCTGCCTGCCTGCCTGCCTGCCTGCCTGCCTGCCTGCCTGCCTGCCTGCCTGCCTGCCTGCCTGCCTGCCTGCCTATATTTCAGTCTGTCTGCCTGCCCTGCTTGTCTCTTTTCCTGACTCTCTCTCTATCTCTGCCTGTCTGTCTCTTTTCCTGACTCTCTCTCTATCTCTGCCTGCCTGTCTCTCTGCCTGCCTGTCTCTCTGCCTGCTCGACTTATGTAACCGCTCCACTACCTTGTGTCTTCTAGAATAGCTCACCCACTCTCACTGAGCTCATCCAGCCCACTAGTGCTCTCTCCACACCTACAGTAAACTACCTACTATGGTAATCAATACCCAACACACATTGGGCTTTGTTCTCAGTAGGCATTGATGCCAAATCAGGTGGATCATCAGGTAAGGCCTGAAAAATGTAGCCTGGCGGGGAAGTAATTAGTGCAGACGCCATTGAGTCAGGCTATTTAAGAGTGTCTGGTCTGGCTGTCTGTATGTAGGGTCTCCCCTTCATACTGGCTGGCTTCCTTCCAAATGGCACCCTATTCCCATACAATGTGCACTACTTTGACCTGAGCCGTATATGGGCCCTGTTCAAAAGTAGTGGATTATAGGGAATAGGGTGCCATTTGGGACAGACACGCTGTTATATCTGCTTACACTATGGATATAATCAAGAGATGCGCCATGAGATGTTTATCAACACGTTTACTCAGCTTTCCCCATAGGCCTGATTTGATTTGCTGAGGTAGCTAAAACAGCATTAAGTAGACCCACAGGCAGGTATAATGTGTGAGATTCGAAGGCAGAGAATGTTCAGTTGAGTTGTCTGTTTATTCAGACCAAGCTTGCCTATTGGGCTCCCAAGTGGTGCAGTGGACGAAGACACTGCATCGCAGTGCCAACGTGTCACTGTAGTACCTGGTTCAAATCCAGGCTGTATCACGTCTTTCTGTGATTGGGAGTCCTATATAGTTGTCCACTGTTGTCTGGGGTAGGCTGTCATTGTAAATAAGAATTTGTTCTAAACTGACTTTCCTCGTTGAATTTTAAAAATGATTGTTGTGATTGTACTATAACAGTGTTAGACTGCTCTCTGGTGGTAAGCAGGTGTCATAACACAAAATGCTTGGAGTGGCAGTATTACTCTAGTGCCAAAAAAAGGGACTCAATTAAATATCCTTATTGTAATTATTACATGTTGTTCATTTGGCTGGATGTTATGTTGAAAATCATTTTCAATATGCACTGTAATGTCATGGTGAAATGGCTTGGCATACTGCGGTATACTGTGGAAAATCATATTCAATATGCACTGTAATGTCATGGTGAAATGGCTTGGCATACTGCGGTATACTGTTGAAAATCATTTTCAATATGCACTGTAATGTCATGGTGAAATGGCTTGGCATACTGCGGTATACTGTGGAAAATCATATTCAATATACACTGTAATGTCATGGTGAAATGGCTTGGCATACTGCGGTATACTGTTGAAAATCATTTTCAATATGCACTGTAATGTCATGGTGAAATGGCTTGGCATACTGCGGTATACTGTGGAAAATCATATTCAATATACATTGTAAAAGGTAACTGCCTGACTCATTAAAGAAATCGAATAGTGGCAACTCAAACATCTCCAACAGTCAGTAGAACTCAAATCATAAAAGTGTAAGTACATCTTATTGGCATATGAGTTAGTGTCACTTAATGTTTTGAGTACTGTTAAAGTTATTGAGTTTTTACAAGTTATTTCATATTTGAGTCACTCAAACATTTATTAATTAAGTTGATCTTACTTGATTCTATTATGTTTTACATCTTTACTTAAAAGAATAAAGTAGTAGTCAGACACATTTATATTTTCATATTAAACACTTGATTTATTTGTGTTGTGCTGATATAGAATTATTACATTTAAGTCATGAATACTTAAAAATACCACGTGGCTCTATTTTTAAAGAATTGTGGGTAAAATGAAAATGTTTAGACTTCATGATAATTTTACATAACAGTGTATGCATGTTTGAAGGAAGAAAAGTAAATCAAATCAAATGAAATCAAATTTTATTTGTCACATACACATGGTTAGCAGATGTTAATGCGAGTATAGCGAAATGCTTGTGCTTCTAGTTCCGGCAATGCAGTAATAACCAACAAGTAATCTAACTAACAATTCCTAAACTACTGTCTTATACACAGTGTAAGGGGATAAAGAATATGTACATAAGGATATATGAATGAGTGATGGTACAGAGCAGCATAGGCAAGATACAGTAGATGGTATCGAGTACAGTATATACATATAAGATGAGTATGTAAACAAAGTGGCATAGTTAAAGTGGCTAGTGATACATGTGTTACATAAGGATGCAGTCGATGATATAGAGTACAGTATATACGTATGCATATGAGATGAATAATGTAGGGTAAGTAACATTATATAAGGTAGCATTGTTTAAAGTGGCTAGTGATATATTTACATCATTCCCATCAATTCCCATTATTAAAGTGGCTGGAGTTGAGTCAGTGTCAGTGTCAGTGTATTGGTAGCGGCCACTCAATGTTAGTGGTGGCTGTTTAACAGTCTGATGGCCTTGAGATAGAAGCTGTTTTTCAGTCTCTCAGTCCCAGCTTTGATGCACCTGTACTGACCTCGCCTTCTGGATGATAGCGGGGTGGACAGGCAGTGGTTCGGGTGGTTGATGTCCTTGATGATCTTTATGGCCTTCCTGTAACATCGTGGTCACGCAGTCGTGGGTGAACAGGGAGTACAGGAGAGGGTCAGAACGCACCCTTGTGGGGCCCCAGTGTTGAGGATCAGAGGGGAGGAGATGTTGTTACCTTCCCTCACCACCTGGGGGCGGCCCGTCAGGAAGTCCAGTACCCAGTTGCACAGGGCGGGGTCGAGACCCAGGGTCTCGAGCTTGATGACGAGCTTGGAGGGTACTATGGTGTTGAATGCCGAGCTGTAGTCGATGAACAGCATTCTCACCTAGGTATTCCTCTTGTCCAGATGGGTTAGGGCAGTGTGCAGTGTGGTTGAGATTGCATCGTCTGTGGACCTATTTGGGCGGTAAGCAAATTGGAGTGGGTCTAGGGTGTCTGGTAGGGTGGAGGTGATATGGTCCTTGACTAGTCTCTCAAAGCACTTCATTATGACGGAAGTGAGTGCTACGGGGCGGTAGTCGTTTAGCTCAGTTACCTTAGCTTTCTTGGGAACAGGAACAATGGTGGCCCTCTTGAAGCATGTGGGAACAGCAGACTGGTATAGGGATTGATTGAATATGTCCGTAAACACACCGGCCAGCTGGTCTGCGCATGCTCTGAGGGCGCGGCTGGGGATGCCGTCTGGGCCTGCAGCCTTGCGAGGGTTAACACATTTAAATGTCTTACTCACCTCGGCTGCAGTGAAGGAGAGACCACATGTTTTCGTTGCAGGCCGTGTCAGTGGCACTGTATTGTCCTCAAAGCGGGCAAAAAAGTTATTTAGTCTGCCTGGGAGCAAGACATCCTGGTCCGTGACTGGGCTGGATTTCTACCTGTAGTCCGTGATTGACTGTAGTCCCTGCCACATGCCTCTTGTGTCTGAGCCGTTGAATTGAGGTTCTACTTTGTCTCTGTACTGACGCTTAGCTTGTTTGATAGCCTTGCGGAGGGAATAGCTGCACTGTTTGTATTTGGTCATGTTACCAGTCACCTAGCCCTGATACTTCTAAAATAGTATTAAGCAGTTTGTTGTGCTATGAGGTGTAATTGATTATGATGAACGGATATCAACACTGACAGGGATATTGATGTTAAATAATGAGACAAGCCATTCCCACAATCATCAAAATAATGTGCACTACTCTCAATGACAGAGGCTAATGCAACATAATGTGTACAGTTACACCTCCAGTATCTGCTATAAGAATGAGCATTGTGCTCAACAATGCATGCAAAGATGGGTTAAAATGACAAATTGTCAAATACATAGGACAATGTTTACCATTAAGGCACAATAATGCCGAAACGTTGTTGTTTTACACAATACATTACTGGGAGTTTATATATAGAGTGGTCGACTCTATTGATTTTTTATAGCTTAAATTGTATTCGCCGTTAGACAGCAACTCTACACAAAATAATGTTTTCTAGGTGTGTGCCAGCTCATGCTTTTTATTAAACATTAAGACACGATCACTGAAAATTACGAGATAAAAAAATTCCACTGCTGGCCTGCTCTCCGGGCACCATCGCATGAGACTAAAGCCACACACTGGCTTCATTCATTCTCAAAATTAAGGCATTAATAAATCATGTTTCGTGTCATTTGTATTTAATTCTAATTATACAACGGGTGTCTCTAATCCTGAAAACTGATTGTTTAAAACCGCATTACATCCGTTGTCTATTCCACAAATTACCAACGGCTAAATCTATGACATTAAAATGCCTATTTACTTTCTGTTCCATCTGACTGCGCAATCCACTGGCTCATCAGCCAAGGCAGGAAAGTTATACACTTGATCTCCACTATAAAAAGCATTTAGACATTATATAACATTTATTTTAGACTAACAGTTTTCAACAGCGGATATTTGTATAATTACTGTCTGTCTCCGACATTTGCAACATTGTTTCAATATTCAAATTTGATCTCGAACTGTCCCATAGTAATGAACGTGTAGGGGTCGGGAGTCGTGACGAGAGAGAGAGGCAGGAAGCGTTTCTCAGCCAGTTGAAATCATGAATCAGCTGACATCATTTTTATAGATGTATACAATGAAATGTCAATTGAAAAAAGGTCAAACTAAACGAAGTGCATCTAGTTTGCGGTCTTCCCAGCTTCAGATTGAAGTTATACTGTGTTGTTGGCTACCTCCTCAACCGTGTCCTAATGAGAGAGCACATTTCTATGCCAGGTACTTAATTAGCATATTATTATGTATGTATCCAAATAAATGTCACTAGAAAACAGCTTAAACAAATGCATCTACTGTTGTTTTTCTGTCTGCGCTGTTTGACGTGTCTGTAAGTTAGCCGTAGTTGGCTAGCTAGTAAGCAAGGGATAAGAACGTTGCCAGACAGATGGCAATGGAACATTTACAACGAACGACTGGGCTGAACGACTGGGTCGCGTCCATAGATACAGAACAAAAAGATTGAACGACTGGGTCGCGTCCATAGATACAGAACAAAAAGATTGAACGACTGGGTCGCGTCCATAGATACAGAACAAAAAGATTGAACGACTGGGTCGCGTCCATAGATACAGAACAAAAAGATTGAACGACTGGGTCGCGTCCATAGATACATAGATACAGAACAAAAAGACTGACGACTGGGTGGCGTCCATAGATACAGAACGACTGGGTCGCGTCCAAAAAGATTGAACGACTGGGTCGCGTCCATAGATACAGAACAAAAAGATTGAACGACTACAGAACAAAAAGATTCTGGGCGTCCATAGATACAGAACAAAAAGACTGAACGACAAAAAGATTGAACGTCGCGTCCATAGATACAGAACAAAAAGACTGAACGACTAGATACAGAACAAAAAGATTGAACGACTGGGTCGCGTCCATAGATACAGAACAAAAAGACTGAACGACTGAGTCGCGTCCATAGATACAGAACAAAAAGACTGAACGACTGGGTCGCGTCCATAGATACAGAACAAAAAGACTGAACGACTGGGTTGCGTCCATAGATACAGAACAAAAAGATTGAACGACCGGGTCGCGTCCATAGATACAGAACAAAAAGACTGAACGACCGAGTCGCGTCCATAGATACAGAACAAAAAGACTGAACGACTGGGTCGCGTCCATAGATACAGAACAAAAAGACTGAACGACTGGGTCGCGTCCATAGATACAGAACAAAAAGATTGAACGACTGGGTCGCGTCCATAGATACAGAACAAAAAGATTGAACGACTGGGTCGCGTCCATAAATACAGAACAAAAAGACTGAACGACTGGGTCGCGTCCATAGATACAGAACAAAAGACTGAACGACTAGATACAGAACAAAAAGACTGAACGACTGGGCGTCCATAGATACAGAACAAAAGACTGAACGACTGGGTCGCGTCCGATCCATAAGATACAGAACAAAAAGACTGAACGACTGGTCCATAGATACAGAACAAAAAGACTGAGCGACGTCGTCCATAGATACAGAACAAAAAGACTGAACGACTGGGTTGCGTCCATAGATACAGAACAAAAAGATTGAACGACCGTCCTTAGATACACCGGGTCGCGTCCATAGATACAGAACAAAAAGACTGAACGACTGAGTCGCGTCCATAGATACAGAACAAAAAGATTGAATACAGAACGACCGGGTCGCGTCCATAGATACAGAGCAAAAAGACTGAACGACCGAGTCGCGTCCATAGATACAGAACAAAAAGACTGAACGACTGAGTCGCGTCCATAGATACAGAACAAAAAGACTGAACGACTGAGTCGCGTCCATAGATACAGAGCAAAAAGACTGAACGACTGAGTCACGTCCATAGATACAGAACAAAAAGACTGAACGACTGAGTCGCGTCCATAGATACAGAACAAAAAGACTGAACGACTGAGTCGCGTCCATTGATACAGAACAAAAAGACTGAACGACTGAGTCGCGTCCATTGATACAGAACAAAAAGACTGAGTCGCGTCCATAGATACAGAACAAAAAGACTGAACGACTGAGTCCATTGATACAGAACAAAAAGACTGAACGACTGAGTTGCGTCCATAGATACAGAACAAAAAGACTGAACGACTGAGTCGCGTCCATAGATACAGAACAAAAAGGCTGAACGACTGGGTCGCGTCCATAGATACAGAACAAAAAGACTGAACGACTGAGTCGCGTCCATAGATACAGAACAAAAAGAATGAACGACTGAGTCGCGTCCATAGATACAGAACAAAAAGACGGAACGACTGAGTCGCGTCCATAGATACAGAACAAAAAGACTGAGTCGCGTCCATAGATACAGAACAAATAGACTGAACGACTGGGTCGCGTCCATAAATACAGAACAAAAAGACTGAACGACTGAGTCGCGTCCATAGATACAGAACAAAAAGACTGAACGACTGGGTCGCGTCCATAAATACAGAACAAAAAGACTGAACGACTTGAGTCGCGTCCATAGATACAGAACAAAAAGACTGAACGACTGGGTCGCGTCCATAGATACAGAACAAAAAGACTGAACGACTGTTTGGAGAATATATTGGCACGGTTTGCCCTCAACCATGCCAATATACTGTATCCT
Source organism: Oncorhynchus gorbuscha (assembly GCF_021184085.1). NCBI lineage: Eukaryota > Metazoa > Chordata > Actinopteri > Salmoniformes > Salmonidae > Oncorhynchus > Oncorhynchus gorbuscha. The sequence continues at coordinate 76,797,442 of NC_060177.1, forward strand.
CCAAGTCCAAACACCGGCTTCGAGGGCATTATCACGTCACAGCCTATATGGCCAATTTCTAGACTACTTTATAATGATTTAATACAACAAAGTGTTGTTTACATACATTGTGAAACATCTGTCAGTGCGAAACAACAAGCTGATAGGGACATAAAGCAATCAGCATTTAAACAACACTTAGTGTCAAAAGTTCACAAAACAGTTGAGTATTTACAACTTAAAAAGAGAAACATGAGTGGCAATGTCACTTCATTACTTTAAGTATTTAACACTGCAATAATTTGAGTTGGGTTACTCAAGATTGTCGTCAACGGGTTTCCACTAAAAATGTAGTTATCAGAACTAATTACTTTTTACAATGTAGTGTATGTACACTGTACAGTACATTATATATGCATTTGACTCAAGCTGCCCACAAGGTGGCAGTGTTTAGTAAAACATGTTTTAAAAGACTACTGGTATGTAGGACTGTTTCTGACATCTTTTCTCCTGGGATTAAGTGTTTTACGTGGGTGCTTCTGTCCTGTGTGAGTCATATCCTCCTGACATTGTTTGGATAAATATGCCTTCATTCAACTTCATTCACTGTTGTCTTTTCACTTCTACCCGTCAGCCTGCCTGTCTCTCTGCCTGTCTGTCTTTTTTCCTGACTCTCTCTCTATCTCTGCCTGCCTGTCTCTATTCCTGACTCTCTCTCTATCTCTGCCAGCCTGTCTCTCTGCCTGCCTGTCTCTCTATCTCTGCCTGCCTGTCTCTTTTCCTGACTCTCTCTCTATCTCTGCCTGTCTGTCTCTCTGCCTGTCTGTCTCTTTTCCTGACTCTCTATCTCTGCCTGTCTGTCTCTCTGCCTGTCTGTCTCTTTTCCTGACTCTCTATCTCTGCCTGTCTGTCTCTTTTCCTGACTCTCTCTCTATCTCTGCCTGTCTGTCTTTCTGCCTGTCTGTCTCTTTTCCTGACTCTCTCTCTATCTCTGCCTGTCTGTCTCTTTTCCTGACTCTCTCTCTATCTCTGCCTGTCTGTCTCTCTGCCTGCCTGTCTCTCTGCCTGCTCGACTTATGTAACCGCTCCACTACCTTGTGTCTTCTAGAATAGCTCACCCACTCTCACTGAGCTCATCCAGCCCACTAGTGCTCTCTCCACACCTACAGTAAACCACCTACTATTCATGTGATTGTACTATAGCAATGTTAGACTGCTCTCTGGTGATAAGCAGTTGTCATAACACAAATGCTTAGAGTGGCAGTACTACTGTTGAATGAAATAATTGTAAAATGTATAAATTACCAGTCAAAAGTTTGGACACACCTACTCATTCCAGGGTTTTTCTTTACTTTTACTATTTTCTACATTGTAGAATAACAGTGAAGACATCAACACTATGATGTTTAAAAGAAAAACATATATTTCACCTTTATTTAACCAGGTAGGCCAGTTGAGAACAAGTTCTCATTTACAACTGTGACCTGGCCAAGATAAAGCAAAGCAGTGTGACACAAAAAACAACAGTTACACATGAAATAAACAAACATACAGTCAATAACACAATAAAAAAAGTATATATACAGTGTGTGCAAATGATAAGGGGGGTAAAGGCAATAAATAGGCCATAGTGGCAAAATAATTACAATTTAGCAATGAAAGACTGGAGTGATATATGTGCAGAAGATGAATGTGTAAGTAGAGATATGGGTGCAAAGGAGCAAAAAAATAAATAACAGAATGGGGATGAGGCAGTTGGATGGGCTATTTACAGATGTGCTATGTACAGGTGCAGTGATCTGTGAGCTGCTCTGACAGCTGGTGCTTGAAGTTAGAGAGGGAGATATGAGTCTCCAGCTTCAGTGATTTTTGCAGTTCGTTCCAGTCATTGGCAGCAGAGAACTGGGACGAACGGCAGCCAAATGAGGAATTGGCTTTGAGGGTGACCAGTGAAATATACCTGCTGGAGCACGTGCTACGGGTGGGTGCTGCTATGGTGACCAGTGAGCTGAGATAAGGCGGGGCTTTACCTAGCAAATACTTATAAATGACCTGGAGCCAGTGGGTTTGACGATGAATATGAAGCGAGGGCCAGCCATCAAGAGCACACAGGTCGCAGTGGTGGGTATAATCATGTATTAACCATAACAAATGTATTTGATATATTTTAGATTCATCAAAGTAGCCACCCTTTGACTTGATGACAGCTTTGTACACTCTTGGCATTCTCTCAACCACCTTCACCTGGAATGCTTTTCCAACAGTCTTGGAGGAGTTCCCACATATGCTGAGCACTTGTTGGCTGCTTTTGCTTCACTCATCCCAAACCATCTCAATTGGGTTGAGTTCGGGTGATTGTGGAGGCCAGGTCATCTGATGCAGCACTCCATCACTCTCCTTCCTGGTCAAATAGCCCTTACACAGCCTGGAGGTGTGTTGGGTCATTGTCCTGTTGAAAAACAAATGATAGTCACACTAAGCGCAAACCAGATGGATGGCATATCGCTGCAGAATGCTGTGGTAGCCATGCTGTTTACGTGTGCCTTGAATTCTAAATAAATCACAGACAGTGTCATCAGCACAGCACCCCCACATCATCACACTTTCTCCTCCATGCTTCACGGTGGGAACCACACATGCAGAGATCGTCTGTTCACCTACTCTCCGTTTAACAAAGACACTGGTTGGAACCAAAAATTTCAAATTTGGACTCATCAGACCAAATAGTAGATTTCCACCTGTCTAATGTCCATTGCTCGTGTTTCTTGGCCAACGCAAATCTCTTCTTATTATCGGTGTCCTTTGGTAGTAGATTCTTTGCAGCAATTTGACCATGAAGGCCTGATTCACACAGTCTCCTCTGAACAGTTGATGTTCAGATGTGTCTGTTACTGAAACTCTGTGAAGCATTTATTTGGGCTGCCATCTGAGGTGCAGTTAATTACGGATGATGGACTGTTGTTTTTCTTTGCTTATTTGAGCTGTTCTTGCCATAATATGGACTCGGTCTTTTACCAAATAGAGCTATCTTCTGTAAACCACCCCTACCTTGTACCTACCACCCCTACCACTTTGTTTGGTTACTACATGATTCCATATGTGTTATTATTCTACAATGTAGAACATTTTCAAAATAAAGAAAAACCCTGGAATGAGTAGGTGTGTTAAAACTATTGACTGGTACTGTATATACTGAAATGATCTGTATATGTCTGACTCTTCAGAACTGTCTGATCCGTGTGACGGCGCGGGGCAGGGAGGCCCTAGTCACAGACTTTGGCCTGGCCAGAGAGGTGGTGGAGCTGCCGGTTAAAGACCCGGAGAGGAAGCTCTCCCTGGTGGGATCTGCCTTCTGGATGGCCCCGGAGATGCTGCGTGGGGAACCCTACGATCGCAAGGTAAGGATACGTCACCAAGACCCTTCCTTTGAGTAAATAGTCCTGTGTAGCTCAGTTGGTAGAGCATGGCGCTTGTAACGCCAGGGTAGTGGGTTCGATCCCCGGGACCACCCATACGTAGAATGTATGCACACATGACTGTAAGTCGCTTTGGATAAAAGCGTCTGCTAAATGGCATATATTATTATTATTATATTAAATAGCCTTGCCTGAGTCAAAACTGACCACAGATCAGGAGGCCCACAAGGCCGCTGAGTTTGAGAACATGTGGTCAAAAATACTTTGGGTAGAAAGTTAAGGAGCTTTGTCATGTCTTAGTATCCTAGTAGTTGGAACACAGCTCATCGTTGGTTGGCTCTCTGTATGACAGACATGTGATTCTGTGTTGTCACCAGGTGGATGTATTTTCCTTTGGAATTATGCTCTGTGAAATACTGGCAAGGATCCCTGCAGACCCAGAGATTCTACCAAGAACCCAGGTAAAGCTCTACTTTGTATTTACGTTATTTACGACTACACATATCCAGGTTTTCTACCATGTGTGAATGCTCTGCCATGCAACTTGTGTGAAATCTCTGCCATGTACCATGTGTGAAATTTCTGCCGCATGCACCATGTGTGAAATCTCTGCCATGGACCATGTGAAATTTCTGCCGCATGAACCATGTTGAATGCTCTGCCATGCACCATGTGTGAAATCTCTGCCATGGACCATGTGTGAAATCTCTGCCATGTACCATGTGTGAAAGTTCTGCCGCATGCACCATGTGTGAAATCTCTGCCATGGACCATGTGTGAAATCTCTGCCATGTACCATGTGTGAAAGTTCTGCCGCATGCACCATGTGTGAAATCTCTGCCATGGACCATGTGTGAAATCTCAGCCATGACCATGTGTGTGTTCTGTGTGCACCATGTGTGAAATCTCTGCCATGGTGTGTGTGTGCCCTATTGTGTGTGTGTGTGTGTGTGTGTGTGTGTGTGTGTGTGTGTGTGTGTGTGTGTGTGTGTGTGTGTGTGTGTGTGTGTGTGTGTGTGTGTGTGTGTGTGTGTGTGTGTGTGTGTGTTTTTTTGACAGGACTATGGCCTGGATGTGAGTGCATTTAGGGAGCTGGTGGGTGGGTGTCCTCAGCGGGTGTTGGAGCTGGCAGCCAGCTGCTGTCTGGTGAGTACATACAGTATACTTTAAAGTACAGTTCATACAGAAAACGTTACAGCATAGTTCATACAGTATAGCTTACATTCTGTTGAGTGCATAGAGTACAGTATACTTTACAGTACAGTTCATACAGTATATGTTACAGTACAATTCATATAGTATACTTTACAGTACAATGCATATAGTAGAATTTACAGTATAGTCCATACACTATACTTTACAGTACATACAGTATACTTTACAGTTTGGTGAGTAGATATATTACAGTATACTTTACAGTACAATTCATACAGTATCCTTTACAGTACAGTTCATACAGTATACTTCACAGTACAGTTCATGCAGTATTATTTACAGTCTGGTGAGTAGATATAGTAAAATATACTTTGCAGTACTGTTCATATATTATACATTGCAGTACAGTTCATACAGTATAATTTACAGTCTCGTGAGTAGCTACAGTACAGTATACATTACAGTACAGTTTGTGGTTGCCCACAGCCGGATTAAGGTACATTTTTGCTCTATACACTTGGTAGCACGAACTTGTTGAGGATAGGGGGCAGTATTTTCACTTTGGATGAATTGCGTTCCCATAGTGAACTGCATCCTATTCTGTTCTAGATTGCTAATATATGCTAATTATTATTACTATTGGATAGAAAACACTCTGAAGTTTCTAAAACTGTTTGAATTATGTCTGTGAGTATAACAGAACTCATAGGGCAGGCAATCTTCCAAACAGGAAGTGAAATTCTGAATACATGTCTAATTTCAAGTCATCGCCTATCCACTTCCAAATAAGATATGGATCTGGTAGCACTTCCTATATGGATCTGGTAGCACCTCCTATATGGATCTGGTAGCACTTCCTATATGGATCTGGTAGCACCTCCTTCCACTAGATGTCCTCATTCAGTAGAACGTGGAATGGAGCTTCTGGTGTGAACTTTGACCGAATGGGAGGGTAAATAGTCACTGTCCCGACAGAATGCAATTTCCCCGTGGTGCATTTCTCTGTGGGTGCCACCGTCGTTCCATTTGGCTGCAGATGAAAACGTATGATCCGGTTGGAACGTTATTGGATATATATGAAAATAACATCCTGAAGATTGATTCTCTACTTAGTTTGACCAGTTTATTCGACCTGGAATATATATTTTTGAAGTTTTCGTGCGAGTTGTGCTGGACCAGCGTCAGCATTTGGGCACGTGAGCTGAAAGTGGTAGCAAATGCAGCTAATTGGACACTAGTATTGGACATTATGAAACAAAAGAACGATTTATTGTGGAACTAGGACTCCTTGCACTGCATTCTGATGAAAGATCATCAAAGGTAAGGGAATATTTATGATGTAATTTCGTATTTCTGTTGACTCTAACATGTCGGAGAAATACTTTTACGTCTGAGCGCTGTCTCAGATTATTGCATGGTAGACTTTTTCCATAACGTTTTTTTTAAATCTGACACATTGGTTGCATTAAGAACCAGTGTATCTTTTTAATTATATGTAGAACATGTGTCTTTAGTCAAAGTTTATGATGAGTATTTCTGTTATCTGGCGTAGCTTTCTATAATTCCTCCGGATATTTTGGAGGCATTTCTGAACATGGCGTCAATGTAAACCGAGATTTGTGGATATAAATATGCATATTATCGAACAAAACATTAATGTATTGTGTAACATGTCATATGAGTGTCATCTGATGAAGATTTTCAAAAGGTTAGTGATTCATTTTATCTCTAATCCTGCTTTTGTGACTCTATCTTTGGCTAGAAAAAATGGCTGCGTTTTTCCTTTGATTTTGTGGTGGTCTAACATAAATATATTTTTAAAATATACTTTAAAAATCGGACATGATGGGTAGATGAACAAGATGTTTATCTTTCATTTGAGGTATTGGACTTGTTAATGTATGAAAGTTAAATATTTCTAAAGAATATTTTTGAATTCCCTGCGCCACCTTTTCAGCTGAATGGGAGGGGGGGGGGGGAGTTCCCCTCAGGGATTGCTTTGCCATATCAGGTTTTAAGGTTTGTGAGTTTACTTTTTTCTTACAGCCTGGTGACCAATAGAGAGGCCTAGCTGTGTGTAAACTTAAAGTGGCAATCAGTAGTTTAAACAATAGCAAAGCCGCCTCCCCATCACTATTTTGATAAAAAGCTGAGGGATAGGGCTGGAGGACTGTAACCAGTCTCAAATTCATAGACAGAGCTATGGATGCAAGGAATGACCATACATCATATTCAAATTATAGTTTTAACAATATTTTGTGGTGTTTGTTTACATTTACTTTGTTTATAAACATTAGCTTGAAACAAGCTTATATTTTGGTCCTGATGGGGTACGACAGTTGAACTAAGCTCATGAGGCATTTATAAGTTATATTCTTCAAGAATCAATGGGTACATTTAATTAATTCAGAAGTCCAAGAATGGATGAAGCAACTGCAGATTGCTACTTTAACACAACATGAAATGGAACGTCAAAATATCTTGGTCTCTGGTCTGATGCCAGACTTCCTGCATCAGAAGTAGTTGTCCAGGGCCAGTATTCACAAAGGCCCCAGTTCTGACCTGAGTGAGGTGTGCATAAATGGAATGTTATTCCCTTTTTATGCACTTTTCTCTATATGTGTACTCTGACCTTGAACATAAGCATAAAAATAGCATGCATGTTCATGGTTAACCTGCTATTCATTCTAGCTGGAGATCTAAGAAATGAGGGTGTGGTAGAGGTGTGTCTATAGATAAGCTGGATTCTGACCTTGATTTAATTCCCTCATAAATCCAGCACCATTACGTGTGAGGAAACCAGGGAAAAATGCAGCACGGCAAATTCAAATATAATGATATAAAAATCAAACTTTCATTAAATCACACATGTAAGAAACTAAATTAAAGCTACACTCGTTGTGAATCCAGCCAACATGTCAGATTTTAAAAAGGCTTTTCGGCGAAAGCATAAGAAGCTATTATCTGATGATAGCACAACAGTAAACAAAGAGGGTAGCATATTTCAACCCTGCAGGTGCTACACAGAACGCAGAAATAAAATATAAAACATTCCTTACCTTTGACAAGCTTCTTTTGTTGGCACTCCAATGTGTCCCATGAACGTCACAATTGGTCCTTTTGTTCGATTAATTCCGTCCATATCCAAAATGTCAATTTATTTGGCGGGTTTGATCCAGAAAAATACAGCTTCCAAATTGCGCAACGTCACTACAAAATATTTCAAAAGTTCCCTGTAAACTTTGCCAAAGCATTTCAAACGTCTGTTGTAATACAACTTTAGGTATTTTTAAACGTTAATAACCGATAAAATTGAAGACGGGTCTATCTGTGTTCAATTCAGGAAGACAACAAACCAAGCTACTTTTCAAGTCTTGCGCAACTCTCAACAGTGTTACACAGTTCCTAGATGGCCTTACTTCTTCATTGCACAAAGGAATAACCTCAACGGTAGGAACTGAAAACAAGTTCCTAAGAAATATCGTTTCCAAATGAGAACCCACTGAACAGACAGAAAAAAAAAAAAATCTGAACGGTTAGTCCTCGGGGTCTTGCCTGCTACATAAGTTCTGTTATACTCATAGACATGATTCAAATAGTTTTAGAAACTTTCAGTGTTTTCTATCCAAATCTACTAATAATATGCATATCTTATATTCTTGGCATGAGTAGCAGGAAGTTGAAATTGGGCACACTATTTATCCAAAAGTTAAAATAATGCCACCTATACCATAAGAAGTTAAGGGGAAAATGGACGAATTGCGGGCACAATCACAGTATGTATATTAGTACATGGAGGCCTGTGTTATGGCCTTTTCTGAAACTTGGCTGTCGGAGGCGGTGCGCGACTTTGAAGTCACCACTGACAGATGCACTATTACTCAGATGGACAGAGACAATGAAGCTACTGGCAAGGAGCACGGAGGGGGAGTCTGTGTTCTGATAGATGATAGATGGTGTAAAACGATGATTGTCAGGAATAAAATCTGCACTCCTGATATAGAAATACTGTCAGTGTCACTATGTCTCTTCTACCTCCTCCGTGAATTCACCATGCTTTTTCTGTTGTTTATATCCATGTGAGAGCAAACAGTGTCAATGCAGACATCATTTTCAACCCACTGAAGAGCTTGATGCGATTTCCCCTGATGCGCCCAAATTCTTCATGGGGGTTTAGCTGCACTCTCAAGCTCACTTTGAATACATACACCCAGTATGTGACTTGTCTAACAAGGAAAAATAAGATCATTGACTTATGTTATGACTCAGTCTCCAAAGCGTATTCATCCTTGGCCAGACCTCTACTGGGTGGATCAGATCATAACACTGTTTTTCTACGACCAACTTATAGACAGTAACTCAAAAGGGAGAAGGTGGTGGAAAAACAGATACAAGTGTGGGACAATGACAGTATTGATCAATTGCAGGGATGCTTTGATTGTACCACCTGGAGTGGATTTGAAGAATCATCAGCTGACCTGAACGAGTTGACTGATATCTGGCTATATTGAATGATTTGGTGATCCCCAAAAACATGTAAGATATTTCCTAACAACAAACTATGGGTGACCAAATAATTGAAAGTGGTGCTTAACAAGAAGAAACAAGTGTTTTCCTCCGGGGATCCACTCCAAATAAAATATGTACAGAGAGGTGAACAAAGGGATAAACTGGTGAGATGCCAGTACAAGGATAAGGTGAAAGAGATATGGTCACAGGGAGACTCTCCAGTACAAGGATGAGGTGAAAGAGATATGGTCACAGGGAGACTCTCCAGTACAAGGATAAGGTGAAAGAGATATGGTCACAGGGAGACTCTCCAGTACAAGGATAAGGTGAAAGAGATATGGTCACAGGGAGACTCTCCAGTACAAGGATGAGGTGAAAGAGTTATGGTCACAGGGAGACTCTCCAGTACAAGGATGAGGTGAAAGAGATATGGTCACAGGGAGACTCTCCAGTACAAGGATAAGGTGAAAGAGATATGGTCACAGTGAGACTCTCCAGTACAAGGATAAGGTGAAAGAGATATGGTCACAGGGAGACTCTCCAGTACAAGGATAAGGTGAAAGAGATATGGTCACAGGGAGACTCTCCAGTACAAGGATGAGGTGAAAGAGATATGGTCACAGGGAGAATCTCCAGTACAAGGATGAGGTGAAAGAGATATGGTCACAGGGAGACTCTCCAGTGCAAAGAATAAGGTGCAACAGATAATATCACAGGGAGACTCTCCAGTATAAGGATAAGGTCTAGCAGATAATATCACAGAGAGACTCTCCAGTACAAGCATAAGGTCTAACAGATAATATCACAGGGAGACTCTCCAGTACAAGGATAAGGTGCAACAGATAATATCACAGGGATACTCTCCAGTACAAGGATAAGGTGCAACAGATAATATCACAGGGTGAATCTCCAGTATAAGGATAAGGTGCAACGGATAATATCACAGGGAGACTCTCATTACAAGGATAAGGTGAAGGAGATATGGTCACATGGAGACTCTCCAGTGCAAAGAATAAGGTGCAACAGATAATATCACAGGGAGACTCTCCAGTACAAAGAATAAGGTGCAACAGATAATATCACAGGGAGACTCTCCAGTATAAGGATAAGGTGCAACATATAATATCACAGGGAGACTCTCCAGTACAAGTATAAGGTGCAACAGATAATATCACAGGGAGGCTCTCCAGTACAAAGAATAAGGTGCAACAGATAATATCACAGGGAGACTCTCCAGTATAAGGATAAGGTGCAACATATAATATCACAGGGAGACTCTCCAGTACAAGTATAAGGTGCAACAGATAATATCACAGGGAGGCTCTCCAGTACAAGGATAAGGTGTAACAGATAATATCACAGGGAGACTCTCCAGTACAAGTATAAGGTGTAACAGATAATATCACAGGGAGACTCTCCAGTATAATGATGAGGTGTAACAGAGCCGGTTCCCACTGCCAGAGCCGGTTCAAATTGTGCAGTAATTTGGGGCATGTAGCCTATTTGAATCATTATGGAACTTAGACCACACGTAGAAAGTGAACCTTTCTAGCGCAGGCGTTCCGCTAGCGGAACCCCTCGACAACATTCCGCTGAAAAGGCAGCATGCGAAATTCTATTTTTTTTGTTGAAATATGTAACTTTCACACATTAACAAGTCCAATACAGCAAATGAAAGAAACGTCTTGTTAATTTACCCATCGTGTCCGATTTCAAAAAGGCTTTACAGCGAAAGCACAACATATGATTATGTTAGGTCAGAGCCAAGTCACAAAAACACACAGCCATTTTTCCAGACAGATAGGAGTCACAAAAAGCAGAAATATAGATAAAATTAATCACTAATCTTTGATGATCTTCATCAGATAACACGCATAGGACATCATGTTACACAATACATGTATGTTTTGTTCGATAATGTGCATATTTATATAAGAAAATCTCAGTTTACATTGGCGCATTACGTGCAGTAATGTTTTGATTCCAAAACATCCAGTGATTTTGCAGATAGCCACATCAATTTACAGAAATACTCAAAATAAACATTGATAAGAGATACAAGTGTTATTCACATAATTAAAAATAGACTTCTCCTTAATTCAACCACTGTGTCAGATTTTTTAAAAACTTTACGTAATAAGCATAATCTGAGTACAGCGCTTGGAGCCCAATCCAGCCAAAGAAATATCCTCCATGTTGGAGTCAACAGAAGTTATAAATAAAATTATAAATATTCACTTACCTTTGATTATATTCATCAGAATGCACTCCCAGGAATCCCAGTTCGACAATACATGACTGATTTGTTCCATAAAGTCCATAATTTATGTCCAAATAGCCACTTGTTGTTAGTATGTTCAGCCCAGTAACCATCTTCATGAGGCGCGAGCACTACGTCCAGACAAAAAATGAAAGTTCCATTACAGGTCGTAGAAACATGTCAAACGGTGTATGGAATCAATCTTTAGGATGTTTTTAACATGAAACTTCAATAATGTTCCAACCGAAGAATTCCATTGTCTATGGAAAAGCACTGGAACGAGAGCTAACTCTGTCGGGACCGCACGTCACGAACCTGAGACACTCTGCCAGGCCACTGACTCATTCAGCTCCCTTCCCCCCTCATTTATAGAAGGCCATATGAGTTCTGTTATACTCACAGACATCATTCAAACAGTGTTAGAAACTTCATAGTGTTTTCTATCCAATACTAATGATAATATGCATATATTAGCATCTGGGACTAAGTAGGAGGCAGTTCACTCTGGGCACGCTATTCATCCAAAAGTGAAAATGCTGCCCCCTATCCCATATTTGATGATTAAATACTTAACTAAACAGTAAGACAATTAAATGACTGTGTGAACTGAGAGGAGCCTAAAACCTACAGCTGGCATTCCATAGATAAGATGTGGTGGATGTAACAGAGATAGAGAGAGCCTGGAGGAACAGAACAAAACCCTCATTGTCTCATCATCCTTGCATCTGGAAAATAACACCAGAGACAGATGACCACAGGAGATGAACTCAATCTATATGTGAGGGCTGGAACCAACCATGACTAAGCATTCTTGGTATCAGCTGTATAAGAAACAGCATTTTTTGTAAAGGTTAGGCTGCTCTGCCCAACAGTCAAGAGTGTTGGGCTGACTATTGGGCTCATTATTTAAATAATTTATTGATATTGAATAAAGATGATTGTTTGAAGGAATGTCAAAGTCTCTCTCAGTACTGACATTTCCATGACAATACGCACTCCTACTCTGAGTCACATTGTGAACAGTTACATGTAAACCCCAAACAAGGCCAAGTACTGATCCTTATGTTTTCTCTGTGTGTTCAGATGGAGTCCTTCAGGAGACCAGCATTCACAGAGCTGCTGGATGAACTGGGGGAGATTGCTGAGACTCTGGAACCGCCCCCTAACTCAGAGCTGACTACTGGGTGAGCTGCCTAGGTTGGCCGAAGCCCCACCCACCCATCTATCCTGAGGAGGACTGGAGGATTTGGGATTTGTATATGGGCTCAATCCCAAATGGCACATTATTCCTTATATAGTGTACTATGTTTTACCAGAGCCTTGTGCTCTGGTCAAAAGTAGTGCACTATATAGGGACTAGGGTACCATTTGGGAAGCAACAATAGACAGTTGCACAGGGGCAGGGGCACAACACTTCACCAGGATGACCTCTCTACAGGGGCTGACCTCTCTGTTTGTGCCTGCCTACACTGCACCTAAACTGCACCTACAGATGTGTCGGGGGTAGCTCCACAGTTTTCAAGTGAGACCCTGGTGGAATAATGGATGGAATAGACAGTATGTATCTTGAAGAGAGGGTTTCTTTGGAAGGTTTCTTTGGAAGCTTTATTTGACCAGTTCACACACTTTTTGTACAGGTGATAGAAGTTGGGCATAATTTTTCTTAACTTACATCTTCTTAATCTTAATCTCATAAACTGCTTTTTTGTTTAAATTTGTTGATGTTGTTGTTAATGTTTATGACAGTGTTTCGTGATGTAACTGATGATGATGATGAGGATAAACATGATGATGAGGAGGATGGTGATGGAGGATGATGGTGATGGAGGATGATGGTGATAGTGTTGGAGGAAGATGGTGATAGTGATGGAGGATGATGGTGATGGAGGATGATGGTGATAGTGTTGGAGGAAGATGGTGATAGTGATGGAGGATGATGGTGATGGAAGAGTATGGTAATGGAGGATGATGGTGATGGAGGATGATGGTGATGGAGGATGATGGTGATGGAGGATGATGGTGATGGAGGAGGATGGTGATGGAGGAGGATGGTGATGGAGGAGGATGGTGATGGAGGAGGATGATGGAGGATGGTGATGGAGGAGGATGGTGATGGAGGAGGATGGTGATAGGGGATGATGGTGATAGGGGATGATGGTGATGGAGGAGTATTGTGATAGTGATGGAGGAGTATTGTGATAGTGATGGAGGAGTATTGTGATAGTGATGGAGGATTATGGTGATAGTGATGGAGGACGATGGTGATGGAAGAGGATGGTGATGGAGGAGGATTGTGATAGTGATGGAGGATGATGGTGATGGAGGACGGTGGTGATGGAAGAGGATAGTGATGGAGGAGGATTGTGATAGTGATGGAGGAGGGTGGTGATGGAGGATGATTGTGATAGTGATGGAGGACGATGGTGATGGAGGATGATGATGATAGTGATGGAGGATGATGGTGATGGAGGACGATGGTGATGGAAGAGGATAGTGATGGAGGAGGATTGTGATAGTGATGGAGGAGGGTGGGGATGGAGGATTGTGATAGTGATGGAGGAGGATGGTGATGGAAGAGGATGGTGATGGAGGAGGATGGTGATGGAGGAAGATGGTGATGGAGAAGGATGGTGATGGAGGAGGATGGTGATGGAGGATGATGGTGATGGAGGAGGATGGTGATGGAGAATGAGTGTGATAGTGATGGAGGAGGATGGTGATGGAGGAGGATGGTGATGTGAGGAGGATGGTGATGGAGGAGGATGGTGATGGAGGATGATGGTGATGGAGGAGGATGGTGATGTGATGGAGGATGGTGATGGAGGAGGATGATGATGGAGGAGGAGGATGGTGATAGTGATTGGAGGACGATGGTGATTGAAGAGGATGGTGATTGAAGAAGATGGTGATGGAGGAGGATGGTGATAGTGAATGAGGAGGATGGTGGTAGTGAATGAGGAGGATGGTGATGGAGGAGGATGATGGTAATGGAGGGTGATGGTAATGATCATGATGATGATGATGGTAGGGGAGGATGGTGATGGAAGAGGATGATGATGATGGTGATCATGATGATGATGGTATTGGTTTCTCATAATGGTGATGATGATGATGATAGTGATGATGATGATGGTATTGGTTTCTCATGATAGTGATGATGATAGTGAATATGATGATGGTGAAGATGATGGTATTGGTTTCTCATGATGATGATGATAGTGATGATAATGATGATGGTGAAGATGATGGTAATTGTTTTCTCATGATGTTGAGGATGATGATGATAGTGAAGATGATGGTATTGGTTTCTCATGATGGTGATGATGTTGAGGATGATGATGATGATGGTGAAGATGATGGTATTGGTTTCTCATGATGGTGATGATGTTGAGGATGATGATGATGGTATTGGTTTCTCATGATGGTGATGATGATAGTGATGATAATGATGATGGCGAAGATGATGGTATTGTTTTCTCATGATGGTGATGATGTTGAGGATGATGATGATTGACACTCATCTGTTGATTTATTTCCTTCAACCGTTGTTTTCTATTGTCTTTCTATTTCTATTCTATAGTTTTTTTCAACTCTACCTAAATCATCAGATGCTAGAGTGACATCATGCTCATGTCACCTCTTTTCAAACATGAAATTGCTTCAGTTCAGTTAGCTGAGCTGTGAATAGGGCAGTTGCTTTTCAAGGAACTCAACAAAGACATCACCATCAATTCAGCTAGCTAGCGCAATACAGACGGCAGGCAGGCTAATACCAGTGGGTGCACAGTGGATAGGTATACCCAGTGGGCAAAACTGGTTGAAAATACGTCATTTCAACCAGTTTTGCCCACTGGATTACGTCATTAGCTAGTTAGTAAAGTTCAGCTGTTCTCTGTCTACCTGGTTGAGAGATTTTATCTCAGTGGATCTGTATTTTCTTGTTGTTATATAAAGTACAGTACAGTATGTCATATTTTTTACTTAGCTTATTTTCCCATCAGTCTTAAATAATATATATTTTTTTGTTGTTATTTTTTATTCATTGTTTTTGCAATCTACATATGCACAATTAATATTCGGGCATCTACGGTACTGGGTACTTGTTACATTTGATTTAATACCCAATCTGATATTACTGGTCATTCATGACATGTTGTGTTGAACCTGTGGCTGTAAATATTCCAACTATCTGAGAACTTCCCATGCTGTTGCCAGGTAACCAGTATTTGCCAGTAAGTATGTGTCATCATCTTAATCTGATGTTTACAGTGTCACTTGAAGAGTAGAAAGAAATAGGCTGCTGCTGTAGGAACATTTCATCTGATTTATTTAAGCTTTTGTTTCAAGAAGCATATCAAATAATGATGTAAAATATTCTAAACTGAAGCTTACAGACATATATGTAAGGAAGTCTTGGACAACTAGCTAGGCTTGGGCGTTCAAAGTATTTCCATTCTAATAAATAAAATAATCATGTTCCTCCTGCCATATCACTTTTTAGAATTTCAAAATCTTTGTGATACTATATGAAGGCAATTCTTACATTATTTCAACTTTGTCTGCTACATTTGGCATTACTCTGTAAAGCTAAGTACATTTGTAAGAAATATAAATTGGTATTTAAAGATAAAAACGTTATATTTGAAACATGTACATGTATTTTACAGATGAATTGCTTCTTTCAATAAACTGTTTCTCTGGTTCAGGGTAAGACTGTGGTGTGTGTGTGCCATGGATCGGATCTTAAATCATCAGTGGCTGTCTAGTTTCAGGATCGTAACTATAACGACATAGTGGTGGTGAGAAATGGCTTTCTTTAATGTCTGGTTACCTGGGCAATTCCCCACCTCCTCAGGTGTTCTTGACCATGCTAATCAGATTTCAGACTGGCCCTATGCTCTTTGAAGCTTGGTCATTGGCATAGTTAATTTACAAAGTGATTATGATTATCATGTAATGCAGGGTTGAATCAGCTGTGTAGTACTAGGGCAAAAACCAAAACGTGCAAACAGGCGGAGGCCCAGGACTGAGTTTGGGAAAGTCTGATGTAGTGCACTGTAGTGAAAATTTCCTGTATTTACCAAATCAGGAGACCAAACTACCACACAAGTCAGAGTTATCATAAAGTCCATCTTTAATTATTATGAGCTCCATCACAACCTTGTGACTCAATTCAGTGTCTATAAATGAATTCTCTGAGAGTCCTTACACATTGCAACTGAGATCCTTTATAGAAAAGACACACATAGCCAGACAGCATTGGCTATAAATTATCGTTCAGCTTTGTCTCCTAAACTATGTTCTTATCTCGCTCTTGGTACCACTCAGGACCAGCACCATTACCTCACCTAATAGCATATATCAAATACACCCTCTCCTGGACAAGATCACAGAGAGACAGTGACTGGCACACAGACATTGTGGAGCCTAGAGATAATTGGTTCCCCCTCAATCATCCCTTCACATGGTTTAAAAGATATGTTTACATATGAAGACAAGCTTGACCTCTCCCCTCTCTGCGGCCCAAGTAACTGAACCCAGGACAGGAAAGGATAACTGCAAATGGACACCACTATAGTACAACAAGATACATTCTAAATGAGAAGTAACTCACAAGCATATAATGAATATAAAGCATCTTATCTATGTTACCCAACTATTCTGATTAATCCCCAACAGCCCGTAACATATTAATCTGAAAGATCAGGCTCATGTTCAATGGAAATGAAATTCTAAATATTTTGAAACTGAAATTAGCTAGTGTTCTTATGGTAGTTCATTTTGTACCTCTCCAGTTTACTGATCATGATCCATGTATAGTATCTGGTATAGTTGTTCACTTCCTGTTGTATGAACAAACACAAACTGCATTCCAAATAGCACCCTATTTCCTCTGTAACCAGAACCCTATGGGTCATGTTCAAAAGTAGAGCACTCGAAAGGGTACAGGGTGCCATGTGTGAACAAATACAAACTCAACCAAGGCTCCTTCTCTCTCCAGGTGAGCTGATGAAAAGGTTAGATGCCATGTTGGTGTCACCATAGTGAATAGGCAGCTGTGTTGTCAAAGCTGCCCATCATTCAGATGGATGTCCTGTTCTTCACCCTCTCTCCAACACATGCACATGTGTACATGCACACAGTGGTGTAACTGTGTAACCCTAACCCTACAAGGACAGAGAGCTGTAAGGCTGTCTCACAACATTTATCTAAAATGAACCCTATAAATAGCACTGCTGGGAGATTTAGCAAGCCATAGTCTAGCAATCAACAATATAATATCTATCCAGATGTGATGTAAACTCAGCAAAAAAAGAAGCGGCCCTTTTTCAGGACCCTGTCTTTCAAAGATAATTAGTAAAAATCCAAATAACTTCACAGATCTTCATTGCAAAGGTTTCCCATGCTTGTTCAATGAACCATAAACAATTAATGAACATGCACCTGTGGAACGGTCGTTAAGACACTAACAGCCTACAGACGGTATGCAATTAAGATCACAGTTATAAAAACTTAGGACCCTAAAGAGGCCTTTCTACTGACTCTGAAAAACACCAAAAGAAAGATGCCCATGATCCCTGCTCATCTTCTTCACGTATGCTGCAAGGATGCATGAGGACTGCAGATGTGGCCAGGGCACTAAATTGCAATGTCCGTACTGTGAGACACCTAAGACAGCACTACAGGGAGACAGGACGGACAGCTGATCGTCCTCGCAGTGGCAGACCACTTGTAATAACACTTGCACAGGATCGGTACATCCGAACATCACACCTGCAGGAGAGGTACAGGATGGCAACAACAACTGCCTGAGTTACACCAGGAATGCACAATGCCATCAGCCATACTGCTCATCATGTCCGTGATTTCCTGCAAGACAGGAATGTCAGTGCTCTGCCATGGCCAGCAAAGAGCCCAGATCTCAATCCCATTGAGCACGTCTGAGACCTGTTGGATCGGAGGGTGAGGGCTAGGGCCATTCCCCCCAGAAATGTCCGGGGATTTGCAGGTGCCTTGGTGGAAGAGTGGGGTAACATCTCACAGCAAGAACTGGACAATCTGGTGCAGTCCATGAGGAGGAGATGCAGCTGGTGGCCACACCAGATACTGACTGTTACTTTTGAGAGGACATTTCTTTTTTTGCTGAGTTTATTTATATTTTTGACAACTTTTAAGTTGACTAAATAAATAATAAATAATGAATAATAAATAAAAGAATGTACTTCTTACTCCATACATTTTCCCTGATACCCAAAAGTACTTGTTACATTTTGAAAGCTTAGCAGGACAGGAAAAGTGTGCCACTCACGAACAAAACATCTCTAGTCTGCCTGTGGGAGGACTAAATTATGTCTTGTGTTGGGGTTTGCCCCTGGCTTTCCATAAATAAATAAAAAACAAGAAAATGATGTCGTCTGGTTTGCTAAATAGAATAAATGTAAAATTATTTATACTTTTAGTTTTACTTTTGATACTTAACAATATTTTAGAAATTACATTTACTTTTGATACTTAAGTATATTTAAAACCAAGTACATTTAGATGTATAGTCAAGTAGTATTTTACTGGGGGACTCACTTTTACTTATGTTATGGTATCTTTACTTTTACTCAAGTATGAAAATAGAGTACTTCTTCCATCACTCAGTGCACATGCACACACGCACACACGCACACACGCACACACACACACACACACACACACACACACACACACACACACACACACACACACACACACACACACACACACACACACACACACACACACACACACACACACACACACACACACACACACACACACACACACACACACACACACACACACACACACACACACACACACACACACACACACAAACAAGTACCTGTACCCTTCCCTGCCTGTCCCCAATGAACACAACCCACATAAAGAGATAATAAAAGATGTAGCTGGTCCATTTAGTGTTTAACCAACAGCCCTCTCGCGCTATACTTGCCACCGTGTCTCTCTCAATATTACAATAATGAATAGATCTATATTGATGAATTGTGTAGAAGGCCTGTTCTATTTCTTGCTGGTGATCTTGTCTGATGAAGCTTTGTTACCTCCCAAGGCTCTGGCCCTTGAGATGAAGGCTTGTATCCCTCTCCTCTCATGTGAGCTGTTGTGTATTATGCATCTACAGTATGTGATGCAAAGAACACATTCGAACAGGAACCAGAATCCACTGGGAACGCTGGGTTTCTCTCTCACAGTTTAGTTGGATGGTGACATGCATGGTTAATTAGGATGATCTGTACTCAAATCACTTTATATTCCATTTAGGTTGTTTTATTATACATGACTTTGTACTTTTTTTGCAGGAATGTGAATGTTGAGGTTTAGTTGTTAGTAGCTTCCCCTGAAATTAAAGCATCACAACAATGCATGCAAGTACTGCATTATGCATTGACTCAAGCTGCCCACAATGTGCCAGACTTTTGTAAAACTAATTTTAAAAGACTACGGTATGTAGGACTGTTTCTGCTTGCTTTTCTCCTGGGATTAAGTGTTTTATTTGGGTGCTACTGTCCTGTCTGAGTCAAATCCTCATGACATTGTTTGGCTAAAGATGCCTGTTGTCCCCCCTTTTAGCTTCTACCCAAGGGTGCGTCCTCAGCCCTCTGCTGTAATCCATATTCACCCACAGCTATATGGCTTTGCATGACGCCAACTCTATCATCAAGTTTGCTGACGACCCCATGGTTGTAAGTCTGATAACCAACAACGACCAGCCAGCCTATAGGGAGGAGATAAGTGAACTGGCATTGTGGTGCCAGAACAACAACCTTAACATCAGCAAAAACAAAGGAGTTGATTGTTGACTAATGGAAGCAGAGGAGAGAACATGCCCCTATCCACATTGTGGAGGTTGTTATTATAGTCCAGTGGTGGCTCCTCCGAGAAGGAAGGGGAGGACCATCCTCTTCAGTGAATTTGATAAAAATAAAAATAGTGAAACATTAAAAAAGTTATCCTTTTAAGATAAAGCTAAATTAAATATATTCACAGCACCAAATAATTGATTTAAACACACTGTTTTGCAGTGAAGGTCTACAGTAGCCTCAGTAGCACTCTGTATGGTAGCACTATGGTGTAGCCAGCTATCTTCGGTCCTCCTCAGGTTACATTTACTTCAAAACAAAATCTCTTGGTTCTCACCTCCTTCCATAGACTTACACAGTAATTATGACAACTTCCGGAGGACATCCTCCAACCTATCAGAGCTCCTGCAGCAAGAAGTGACATGTTGTCCACCCAATCAAAGTATCAGAAATTGAATCTAGTACTGAAAGCATGAGCTACTGCTAGCTAGCATTTTAGTGCACTTTTGAACAAATGAATTTATTCCGAAATGAAGGAGAAGCGAGAGAGAGCGAGAGAGAGATAGAGAGAGAGAGAGAAGAGAGTTAGGTAGGGCAGGATGGTGGAGGGCCTCTACTATCGGTCCACTGCTCACTGACCCTATTTTCTAGCTAACTATATTTGGATGTATTGTTTAAATTCACATTCACTTAGCTCGCGAATCCAGCTAGCTAGTTTAGCCTGCTCAAACAGAGAGGGATGCTATGTTAGCTAGATGGCTAAGGCTATCCAACACTAGAACTCTTCAAAGTCAAGGTAAGCTTTTGGATGTATTAATTTATTGCCACCGGGGCAGGCCGGTGTAACTGATAAACTGCTTTCTTACTGTACAGTGCACTGCATGATTGTAGTGGGTTACTAATGCGTTAGTTATAGTAGCTAGTTCTAAGTATTTGACACTTCTCTGTTTTCTCAATGACATTCAAATCACCCTTGAAAAAAGACACAAGTTTAATTGTGTCTACATAGCGCATTGGTGTGAATCACACTGCTGCTCTCATTTAACTATTTGCACCTTACGGATTGTGGTTGTTATGGATGGCTGTTCACAAATCTAAATGTGTATTTGAACCCAATAATGGTTGAATTAAAAAACGTTTAAGCTGCCTAGCAATCATTGTTTTTGAAAGCAGTGGACAGGCAGTAAAAAATGCTCTCTTGCAACAGCTGCACAGTGCAGATCCCAGCCTATGGAATAACAGCTGCACAGTGCAGATCCCAGCCTATGAGACAACAGCTGCACAGTGCAGATCCCAGCCTATGGAATAACAGCTGCACAGTGCAGATCCCAGCCTATGGAATAACAGCTGCACAGTGCAGATCCCAGCCTATGGAATAACAGCTGCACAGTGCAGATCCCAGCCTATGGAATAACAGCTGCACAGTGCAGATCCCAGCCTATGGAACAACAGCTGCACAGTGCAGATCCCAGCCTATGGAATAACAGCTGCACAGTGCAGATCCCAGACTATGGAATAACAGCTGCACAGTGCAGATCCCAGCCTATGGAACAACAGCTGCACAGTGCAGATCCCAGCCTATGGAATAACAGCTGCACAGTGCAGATCCCAGACTATGGAATAACAGCTGCACAGTGCAGATCCCAGCCTATGGAATAACAGCTGCACAGTGCAGATCCCAGCCTATGGAATAACAGCTGCACAGTGCAGATCACAGCCTATGGAACAACAGCTACACCGTGCAGATCCCAGCCTATGGAACAACAGCTGCACAGTGCAGATCCCAGCCTATGGAACAACAGCTGCACAGTGCAGATCCCAGCCTATGGAATAACAGCTGCACAGTGCAGATCCCAGCCTATGGAATAACAGCTGCACAGTGCAGATCCCAGCCTATGGAATAACAGCTGCACAGTGCAGATCCCAGCCTATGGAACAACAGCTGCACAGTGCAGATCCCAGCCTATGGAACAACAGCTGCACAGTGCAGATCCCAGTTTATGGAATAACAGCTGCACAGTGCAGATCCCAGCCTATGGAATAACAGCTGCACAGTGCAGATCCCAGCCTATGGAACAACAGCTGCACAGTGCAGATCCCAGCCTATGGAATAACAGCTGCACAGTGCAGATCCCAGCCTATGAGAAAACAGCTGCACAGTGCAGATACCAGCCTATGGAACAACATCTGCACAGTGCAGATCCCAGCCTATGGAATAACAGCTGCACAGTGCATATCCCAGCCTATGGAATAACAGCTGCACAGTGCAGATCCCAGCCTATGGAATAACAGCTGCACAGTGCAGATCCCAGTTTATGGAATAACAGCTGCACAGTGCAGATCCCAGCCTATGGAATAACAGCTGCACAGTGCAGATCCCAGCCTATGGAATAACAGCTGCACAGTGCAGATCCCAGCCTATGGAATAACAGCTGCACAGTGCAGATCCCAGCCCATGGAACAACAGCTGCACAGTGCAGATCCCAGCCTATGGAACAACAGCTGCACAGTGCAGATCCCAGTTTATGCAATAACAGCTGCACAGTGCAGATCCCAGCCTATGGAATAACAGCTGCACAGTGCAGATCCCAGCCTATGGAATAACAGCTGCACAGTGCAGATCCCAGTTTATGGAATAACATCTGCACAGTGCAGATCCCAGCCTATGGAATAACAGCTGCATAGTGCAGATCCCAGCCTATGGAATAACAGCTGCACAGTGCAGATCCCAGCCTATGGAATAACAGCTGCACAGTGCAGATCCCAGCCTATGGAATAAGAGCTGCACCGTGCAGATCCCAGCCTATGGAATAACAGCTGCACAGTGCAGATCCCAGCCTATGGAATAACAGCTGCACAGTGCAGATCCCAGCCTATGGAATAACAGTTGCACAGTGCAGATCCCAGCCTATGGAATAACAGTTGCACAGTGCAGATCCCAGCCTATGGAACAACAGCTGCACAGTGCAGATCCCAGCCTATGGAACAACAGCTGCACAGTGCAGATCCCAGTTTATGGAATAACAGCTGCACAGTGCAGATCCCAGCCTATGGAATAACAGCTGCACAGTGCAGATCCCAGCCTATGGAACAACAGCTGCACAGTGCAGATCCCAGCCTATGGAATAACAGCTGCACAGTGCAGATCCCAGCCTATGAGAAAACAGCTGCACAGTGCAGATACCAGCCTATGGAACAACATCTGCACAGTGCAGATCCCAGCCTATGGAATAACAGCTGCACAGTGCATATCCCAGCCTATGGAATAACAGCTGCACAGTGCAGATCCCAGCCTATGGAATAACAGCTGCACAGTGCAGATCCCAGTTTATGGAATAACAGCTGCACAGTGCAGATCCCAGCCTATGGAATAACAGCTGCACAGTGCAGATCCCAGCCTATGGAATAACAGCTGCACAGTGCAGATCCCAGCCTATGGAATAACAGCTGCACAGTGCAGATCCCAGCCCATGGAACAACAGCTGCACAGTGCAGATCCCAGCCTATGGAACAACAGCTGCACAGTGCAGATCCCAGTTTATGCAATAACAGCTGCACAGTGCAGATCCCAGCCTATGGAATAACAGCTGCACAGTGCAGATCCCAGCCTATGGAATAACAGCTGCACAGTGCAGATCCCAGTTTATGGAATAACATCTGCACAGTGCAGATCCCAGCCTATGGAATAACAGCTGCATAGTGCAGATCCCAGCCTATGGAATAACAGCTGCACATTGCAGATCCCAGCCTATGGAATAACAGCTGCACAGTGCAGATCCCAGCCTATGGAATAACAGCTGCACAGTGCAGATCCCAGCCTATGGAATAACAGCTGCACAGTGCAGATCCCAGCCTATGGAATAAAAATGGTGGATTTTATTGCTTAATCTAATTCCTGCTGATAAAAATAAATAATACAATACCAGTCCAAAGTTTGGACACACCTACTCATTCCAGGGTTTTTCTTGGAAATGCAGTCCAGGTGACTATCTCATGAAGCTGGTTGAGAAAATGCCAAGAGCGTGCAAAGCTGTCATCAAGGCAAAGGGTGGCTACTTTGAAGAATCTTAAATATAAATATAGATTTTGATTTGTTTAACACTTTCTTTGTTACTACATGATTCCATGTGTTATTTCATAGTTTGATGTCTTCACTATTATTCTACTATGTAGAAAATAGAAAAAAAAAAAAAACCCTTGATGAGTAGGTGTGTCCAAACTTTGGACTGGTATTGTATATATATATCCAATAGTGTGCAAGGCAGTATTGAATGTGTCACTGTCTGTCACCTTGATTACTCAAAATTCTCTCAACCAGTGCACCTATGTTGTAAACTTAGGCTAGGTTGTAGCAACCTCATGATGGGTACAGGGAAAATGTATGTATCATGTAGCAGCCTAAACCTATAGATGTTACATTGAGCTGGGTGAATGAAATATGAATGACAGTCATCCAATATGCTGTAATAGAAATAAGGCAATGCTCATCTTAATCAACATGGTACTGTCCTTCTGTAGCTCAGTTGGTAGAGCATGGCGCTTGTAACGCCAGGGTAGTGGGTTCGATTCCCGGGACCACCCATACGTAGAATGTATGCACACATGACTGTAAGTCGCTTTGGATAAAAGCGTCTGCTAAATGGCATATATTATTATTATTACTGCATTAGAGCGAGTCAGCAGTTTTAAGTTCCTGGGTGTCCACATCACAGAGGACTTGACATTGACCAACAA
Organism: Oncorhynchus gorbuscha; assembly: GCF_021184085.1. NCBI lineage: Eukaryota > Metazoa > Chordata > Actinopteri > Salmoniformes > Salmonidae > Oncorhynchus > Oncorhynchus gorbuscha. The sequence continues at coordinate 76,822,344 of NC_060177.1, forward strand.
CACCACCACTCTTGTCAAGAGGACCCAACAGTGTCTTTACTTCCTAATATGGCTGAAGAAATTCACTATGCACTTAGGGTCCTCTCCAATTATCAGGTGCATCTTGACCGGTGGTGTCACGCCTGGTACGGGATTTCGGCCCAGTACATCATTGGGACCATGCTCCCACCAATCCAGGACATCTACTCGAAACAGTGCCTGAGGTAGCCCCGCAGAATCATCAGCATCATCAAGGACCCCACACATCCCAGCCACGAGCTGTTAAATCCTTTACCGTCGGGCAGATGGTATCGGAGCATGAGGTCGGATTTTTTTATTTAACCTTTATTTAAACAGGGAGTCACATTGAGATGAAACATTTATCTTACAAGAGAGCCCTGTATACAGTACAATAAAAACAGAATAATAAAACATACACATTTATGTGTATAAAAGAATATAATTCAGCACACAATAAGAACATACATATATTTAATAAAAGCAATCACATTCAAATACATAATCAATAATGTAAACTGCCTGAGTGGCACCACACATGTAACTGCAGTGAACTCTGCAGATAGTTCCACAAATTGGGGGCAAGAAAACAAAATGAAGATTTTCCCAATTCTGCTGAGATTGAAGGGATCTCTAGTGTTATCCATTCCTGAGAACAGGTTTGGTAACTTTTTAATTAATGAAGTTACATGTGAAGGGAATTTCTGTAAGCCAGAGAGGTCCATCCCACATTTTTAAACAGACTAAAATGATGAGTCCTAAAATTGTCCCCTGTGATAAAACATATTGTGGAATGTTAGACTGTGTCCAAGGGTTTCAAAACCGAGGTTACCGCATGTAAACAATATCACCAACATCCAATACAGGGAGAAGCGCTGTTTGATCAAATCTTTCAATACTGAGGCATGATTTATTTCTTAGCTTCTTAGTCAGATTTTCTATATGCATTACGAAGGATGACTTGTCATCAATCCAGGCACCCAGGTACTTATATTAAGTAAGCTCCATTTGTAGCACAAATTTATAGGTCCTCAGGGTCAACATTTTGTGACCTGGAGAACAGCATGAGCTTGGTTTTACTTGTGTATAACTCTTAAGATCTGTAAGTGATTTCTGAATTGAATCAAAGCCAATCTGAAGTTCACGAATGGCCTGCTGCACCAATGTGGCACAGGACCACAAAACTGTGTCATCTGCATAGAGATGAATGTTAGAGATGAAGTATTAACATTAATATACAAGGTGGACAATAGTGGATCTAAAATCGAACCCTGAGGAACACCTTTTTGAAGAAATTCATATTTAACCCCCATCTGTCAAGATGGCCTGAGATCTGTCGCTAAAATAATTCTGAAAACAGGCTGTATATCCGAAGCCTATTTTTGATAACTTCATCAGCAAAACAGAATGATCAGCAGTGCCGAATGCCTTTGACAAGTCAATAAACATGTTTCAAGCAGACCAACATGGTCCCTGTGCCCAAGAACGCCAAGTTAACCTGCCTAAATGTCTACCAAACACGTAGCTCTCACATCTATAGAAGTGCTTTGAAAGGTTGGTCATGGCTCACATAAACACCATCATCCCAGAAACCCTAGACCCACTCTAATTTGCATACTGCACCAACAGATGATGTCATCTCTATTGCAGTACACACTTCCCTTTTCCCACCTGGAAAATGAACAGGATTACTGTTCATTGACTGCAGCTCAGCTTTCAAAATGTTCTTAACTCATATTGAGTTATTCCTGTGTCCCCCCAATATGGAGAACCAACCTCAGAACATTAAACATGCAATAAAGGGACTTTGGAACAATGGTTTGCGTCAGCCACAATGGTGGTCATGACGATGGATGGAATTTGAAAATGTGTGTCATTTTTGTTTTGTTATTAACGGTTAATAGATGACGTTATTACGAAAACATTGTAACGTGAAGAGTTTTCCTAGTATATGTTTGATGTTTATACATTGTACGTTGTGTGGAAAATGTCCAAATCAAAGGGAATGTTTTGGTAAAGATGAAATGTGAAGTTAGTTGTCTAAAATTGGATTTGAGTAAAACCTAGACCTTGCTCTTAACGTACTACACCCAGAGAATTGCCCTAAAGGCGGTTACGCCCACTTCAGACCCGAGGGTATAAAACCTGTGCGTGAAGAATTAACATATCAGACTAAGTGACCCAAGCTGCAGCCGAGGTCTAAAAAGTCAACGAACCCAAAATGCAACACAAGTTTGAAGACAAAGAAATATTTTGCTACCCAAGCTACGAATGGGTAGCTGTGTCTAAGCGGGTGAATTCAAGTCGAACCACCTAGCCTCTACCTCCCATCGAATTGTGGTATCTACACTGTTTCATTCCTACGCTGTGAGCTATGAGCTACAGAGCTGTCTGTCCTCAGACGAGCCCTTCCAGAACAAGGGTGAGGGAACAGACACCTAAGCCAAAAGGACACTGACATCTTGAGGATGACCAGAGAGGTGCTCCGGAGATGTGCGTCATCGAGCAGCCTGAATGGTCCACGCAGAGGATCCACAGAGACCTTCCCCACGTAATTACATCATTATATTCTGACCCATAAGAGCGGCAGTTTGGGGCAAGGCTAGAATAAGCATAGCTGACAAATTCACCCAAATGTATATTTTTCTCGTGTACTTTCTCTTTTTCTCTCTCTTTTAAATCCCCAAAATCCCCATAGTGTGTTGGCCCGTTATGCTACGTTCTAATCAATAGCCTAGAATGTGTTTTTGTGTATGTGTATCTTTTATCATCATTTTAGCTTTCCAGTAAATAAATACTCAACTAAGATTGGTGTGGTACGAACTCATTGGTGAGACCCGGGTCCATGCAGATTCCCAGATTATGCGACGTTCAGAACGAGATTGTAGAGGTAACTGATTAATTAGCGGCTGTTGTAAAATCGATATTCTGATATTCTTTGAGTTAATTTGGGAAATAGAAACTCAATAAAAATGTATTTTCCCATGGTGCCCCAGGTTAATGAGTTAATAATTGCTTGATTCAGTTAATAACGCAATTAGAAACGTTTAATCATTCAATGAGCAACAGTCGTCACATGAACTAATACAACGCCAATCCTTTTGGGCATAGGGTGTGCATAGGGTGTGCATAGGGTGTGCATAGGGTGTGCATAGGGTGTGCATAGGGAATAGTGTGCCATTTGAGACGCCGTCAACATAAAGAGCAGGAATGAGTTGATCTTTATGACGTCAATCTATATTCATGTCTGTTCACAGATATAAATATGACCTCCCAAGTTCAAATAAGAGTAGGGGGGAAATGATGCATAAAAACTGTGGTGTTGGAGAAAGCTTCAGTCACTCTAAATTAATAACTATTGGTGGGTGAGATGGAATTCCTGCGTGCTGAGTTAGAAACTGTGTGTGTGTGTGTGTGTGTGTGTGTGTGTGTGTGTGTGTGTGTGTGTGTGTGTGTGTGTGTGTGTGTGTGTGTGTGTGTGTGTGTGTGTGTGTGTGTGTGTGTGTGTGTGTGTGTGTGTGTGTGTGTGTGTGTGTGTGTGTGTGTGTGTGTGTGTGTGTGTGTGTGTGTGTGTGTGTGTATGAAGACTGGAGGGGTTTGGACTCAAGGTGACCCAACATATGGAAATAATATGCAGGCTCATTTAGCAGAGGATGATGCTTGCAATGCCAGGACAGTGGGTTAGAGTCATTGGACCACCAGCTCTGTAGCTCAGTTGGTAGAGCATGGTGCTTGCAATGCCAGGATAGTGGGTTAGATTCCTGGGACCACCCATATGAAAAATGTATGCTCGCATGACTGTTAATTGCTTTAGATAAAAGCGTCTGCTAAATGCCAGATATTATTCTACATTATTTCCCTCTCATATTTCGCCTAGGGAAAGGGTATTAATTCTCAGTCATAAAATCTGATTTCAGGAGGCAGTTAAATATTTTAACTGCTCTGGGTCTAATTAAGGTTAATACTTTAAACCAGCACTGTCTTTCCAAGAAATGGGGGAGAAACGTGTTGAGGAGGTTTACATGTGTTATTGAAGCACTCAGCAAGTCTGTCATTCAATGAATTGAACTTCAGCCCCCACAGCTTAATCATTCTGCCCCATTAGCACCACCACATTCTGTGACCCCTAAAGGGCTAGATGGAGCAGAATACAGAGTAAATAAATGGGTCTGACGGGATGTTTCAGTGCTAATGGATAGCTGGGAGAGAGATATCTATAAAACCTGCTACTGGGAGTGAGTCTGTATGCAGGATCTACAGCTGGAGGTCGGTTATGCATCCTATTCCCTATATACCCCCCTATAGTGCATTACATAGGGCTATGTTCAAAAGTAGTGCACTAGAGAATAGGCTTCCAATTGGGATGCGTATAGTGTGGATAGACCGAGGAGGAGGGAGCTCTGTTCTTGGTATTCTGTTAAAGCTCTCCTCTCCCGGCCGACCCAGTACTTTATGTAGTTGGGGTACATGTCTGTTATTTTCTGTAAGCGAAGTGCCATGGTGACAGAGGATTAAGTGTTCTGCCAATAGCAGGTGTTTGAAGAGAGATGAGTGCTGGCAGAGCCCTGGCAGATTGTGTTGAGCTCAGTGACAGTCACATTTACATTTACATTTAAGTCATTTAGCAGACGCTCTTATCCAGAGCGACTTACAAATTGGTGCATTCACCTTATGACATCGAGTGGAACAGTCACTTTACAATAGTGCATCTAAATCTTAAAGTGGGGGGGGGGTGAGAGGGATTACTTATCCTATCCTAGGTATTCCTTAAAGAGGTGGGGTTTCAGGTGTCTCCGGAAGGTGGTGATTGACTCCGCTGTCCTGGCGTCGTGAGGGAGTTTGTTCCACCATTGGGGGGGCCAGAGCAGCGAACAGTTTTGACTGGGCTGAGCGGGAGCTATACTTCCTCAGTGGTAGGGAGGCGAGCAGGCCAGAGGTGGATGAACGCAGTGCCCTTGTTTGGGTGTAGGGCCTGATCAGAGCCTGGAGGTACTGAGGTGCCGTTCCCCTCACAGCTCCGTAGGCAAGCACCATGGTCTTGTAGCGGATGCGAGCTTCAACTGGAAGCCAGTGGAGAATACGGAGGAGCGGGGTGACGTGAGAGAACTTGGGAAGGTTGAACACCAGACGGGCTGCGGCGTTCTGGATGAGTTGAAGGGGTTTAATGGCACAGGCAGGGAGCCCAGCCAACAGCGAGTTGCAGTAATCCAGACGGGAGATGACAAGTGCCTGGATTAGGACCTGCGCCGCTTCCTGTGTGAGGCAGGGTCGTACTCTGCGGATGTTGTAGAACATGAACCTACAGGAACGGGCCACCGCCTTGATGTTGGTTGTGAACTACAGGGTGTTGTCCAGGATCACGCCAAGGTTCTTAGCGCTCTGGGAGGAGGACACAATGGAGTTGTCAACCGTGATGGCGAGATCATGGAACGGGCAGTCCTTCCCCGGGAGGAAGAGCAGCTCCGTCTTGCCGAGGTTCAGCTTGAGGTGGTGATCCGTCATCCACACTGATATGTCTGCCAGACATGCAGAGATGCGATTCGCCACCTGGTCATCAGAAGAGGGAAAGGAGAAGATTAATTGTGTGTTGTCTGCATAGCAATGATAGGAGAGACCATGTGAGGTTATGACAGAGCCAAGTGACTTGGTGTATAGCGAGAATAGGAGAGGGCCTAGAACAGAGCCCTGGGGGACACCAGTGGTGAGAGCGCGTGGTGAGGAGACAGATTCTCGCCACGCCACCTGGTAGGAGCGACCTGTCAGGTAGGACGCAATCCAAGCGTGGGCCGCGCCGGAGATGCCCAACTCGGAGAGGGTGGAGAGGAGGATCTGATGGTTCACAGTATCGAAGGCAGCCGATAGATCTAAAAGGATGAGAACAGAGGAGAGAGAGTTAGCTTTAGCAGTGCGGAGCGCCTCCGTGATACAGAGGAGAGCAGTCTCAGTTGAATGACTAGTCTTGAAACCTGACTGATTTGGATCAAGAAGGTCATTCAGATAGAGATAGCGGGAGAGCTGGCCAAGGACGGCACGTTCAAGAGTTTTGGAGAGAAAAGAAAGAAGGGATACTGGTCTGTAATTGTTGACAACGGAGGGATCGAGTGTAGGTTTTTTCAGAAGGGGTGCAACTCTCGCTCTCTTGAAGACGGTTGTTTGTTATTTCTAAAAAGTCTAAGCAGTTGACCAAATATTCAATTTGGCATTTAGGCTACTACTATAGCCCAGAGAAACGCATTGAATAACACATTCATAAATGGCAAAGAATATTGGCAAAAAACGTATCATAAGAAACAAGGTTTTGAAGTGTTTGACCTATACTGTATCTAAGAGATATAAGAAAGCTAAGGAAATGATTAGATTTTTTTACACATATTTAACTCCTTTTTTGGTTAGGCAGAAATCTACCTTCATGCTTCCTTATTTATTTTTTACCGGTACCGGTTACCTTCAGACGAGTCCCGTGACACTCATGGGGGTCGCAGAGCAAAATGGAGATCTTCATCGTGTTTGTGAGAATCTCTCCCTTCCATAGAGCGTAGGTCAAACCATTTGGACTCTACAGACGTTTTCGTCGGAAGACTGATTTTCATGATAACCCTTGAAGGAGCTACAAAGCTCCACAGCAGAGATTGGAGTATCTGTCCATAGGACAACTTAAAGCTGGGCTTTACAGAAAAGTGGCCAGAAAAAAGCCATTGTCCCCTCATTTGAAGAAATCACAAGTATTTTGACACTCTCTGCATCTGCAAACTTAGTAGTGCAGGTATGGGAGTGGTAGTCTTCATTGGGAGCTAGAGCTCTCATGGCCTATGGGAACTGATGTGAGAAGTAGCAAACCTTCATGATGCCACAATACACAGACAGACAATAACACAGTATGTAGACTACAGGAGGTCGATGGCACCTTACCTTGGGAGAACGGGCTCGTGATAATGACTGGAGTGGTGGAATTGTAAGTGGAATGGTATCAAATACATCAAACACATTGGTTTCCAGGTGTTTGATGCTGTTCCATTGCTCAGTCCGGCCATTATTATGAGCCGTTCTCCCCTCAGCAGCCTCCACTGATGTACACTATGGATCAAACTTGATTGTAATGCAGTGCGACAAGGTGCTGAAGCAGAATAGGGATATAAGGGACTCCAGTCTCCCAGAGGGCACAGTGTGAAGAATGTTCTGTGTCCCAAATGACCTTCCCTACTTATATGCCCTCATCAAAAACAGTGCACTATAAAGGGAAAAGGGTGGCATTTGGAATGCGACCTGTGTGTTATTTTGGGTAGAGTGGCTGTGCTGTTAGGGTGATTGCTATTGACAGACCCACTGGCCTCTCTGACCTAATCCCATCACTGACGGTGTCCTCGCTCCATTTTACAAGCTCTCCAAGGGATCCCTCAACCTGACAACTGCAAAATGACAGCCAGGAGGAATCAAACAAACACACACACGCACAAATGCACGCACACACACATACACACACACAGACACACACACACTTGGCTGACTCGCAGACAGATTGAAGAGTGAGTTCACAACTGTTATTGATCACTGAGGTGTGTGTGTGTGTGTGTGTGTGTGTGTGTGTGTGTGTGTGTGTGTGTGTGTGTGTGTGTGTGTGTGTGTGTGTGTGTGTGTGTGTGTGTGTGTGTGTGTGTGTGTGTGTGTGTGTGTGTGTGTGTGTGTGTGTGTGTGTGTGTGTGTGTGTGTGTGTGTGTGTGTGTGTGTGTGTGTGTGTGTGTGTGTGTGTGTGTGTGTGTGTGTGTGTGTGCGTGTGCGTGTGCGTGTGCGTGTGTGTGTGTCAACGTGCGTGTGTCTATATATTCTTTCACTCATATGGTCTGTCTGAAATTATGTTTGTGTTTACCTTTAACAATTCATGCCTGTCCAACAGCCTGTCAGGAAAAAAGACTCCAAAGATCCAGGAGTTTGTAAAAACAGCTTGTTGGATGTACCCAAGCTCAATTTGCTTAAAATGTGTCACCCTGTTCCCCGACAGCTCAACACTCCCTGAGTCCAGATGTGGAGACAGAGAACACCCACAGAGACAGACAGGGAGACGCAGAGCAATGAAAGTAAACCTGAGAGCTGATGTGTCATCCCAGTGTCCAGGCAACACCATTACTAGAATTTAGACCAGCTCTGACACATCCTGTGTGACCAGCAATGAGAGAAGGAGAGAGAGAGAGAGAGAGAGAGAGAGAGAGAGAGAGAGAGAGAGAGAGAGAGAGAGAGAGAGAGAGAGAGAGAGAGAGAGAGAGAGCAGCACCTAGATATTCTGCACAGATTCTGCCAGACCTGAGCCCTGACAGTATATCTCAGTAAGACCAAAGTAATGGTGTTCCAAAAAAAGGTCCAGTCGCCAGGACCACAAATACAAATTCCATCTAGACACCATTGACCTAGAGCACACAAAAAACTATACATACCTTGGCCTAAACATCAGCGCCAAAGGTAACTTCCACAAAGCTGTGAACGATCTGAGAGACAAGGCAAGAAGGGGATTCTATGCCATCAAAAGGAACATACAATTCAACATACCAATTAGGATCTGGCTAAAAATACTGGAATCAGTCATTGAAACCATTGCCCTTTATGGTTGTGAGGTATGGGGTCCGCTCACCAACCAAGATTTCACAAAATGGGACAAACACAATTTAGACTCTGCATGCAGAATTCTGCAAAAATATCCCCCGTGTACAACGTAGAACACCAAATAATGCATGTAGAGCAGAATTTGGCCGATACCCACTAATTATCAAAATCCAAAAAAGAGCTGTTAAATTCTACAACCACCTAAAAGGAAGCGATTCCCAAACCTACCATAACAAAGCCATCACCTACAGAGAGATGAACCTGAAGAGTCCCCTAAGCAAGCTGGTCCTGGGGCTCTGTTCACAAACACAAACACACCCTACAGAGCCCCAGGACAGCAGCAAAATTAGACCCAAGAGAATCATGAGAAAAAAAGATAATTACTTGACACATTGGAAAGAATTAACAAAGAAAACAGAGCAAACTAGATTGCTAATTGGCCCTGAACAGAGAGTACACAGTGGCAGAATACCTGACCACGGTGACTGACCCAAATTTAAGGAAAGCTTTGACTATGTACAGACTCAGTGAGCATAGCCTTGCTATTGAGAAAGGCCGCCGTAGGCAGACATGGTTCTCAAGAGAAGACAGGCTATGTGCACACTGTCCACATAATGAGGTGGAAACTGAGCTGCACTTCCTAACCTCCGGCGCAATGTATGACCATATTAGAGACACATATTTCCCTCAGATTACACAAAGAATTCGAAAACATACCCAATTTTGATAAACTCTCGTATCTACTGGGTGAAATTCCACAGTGTGCCATCACAGCAGCAAGATTTGTGACCTGTTGCCACAAGAAAAGGGCAACCAGTGATCAAACACCATTGCAAATACAACCCATATTTATGCTTATTTATTTTCCATTGTGTACTTTAACCATTTGTACATTGTTACAACACTGTAAATACACATGACATTTGTAATGTCTTTATTGTTTTGAAACTTCTGTATGTTTACTTTGAATTTTTATTGTTTATTTCACTTTTGTACATGATCTACCTCACTTGCTTTGACAATGTTAACACATGTTTCCCATGCCAATACAGCCCCTTGAATTGATTTGAGAGAGATAAATGTTTACTGTTAATTTGTATTGTTCATGTTTCCCATGCCAATAATGCCTTTTAATTTAATTGAAATTAAAATTAAAATGTATTGGTCACATACACATGGTTAGCAGTTGTTATTGCGAGTGTAGCGAAATTGAGATAGAGAGAGAGAGTGTAACGGCAGATTTCCTCCTCTTCGCCTGAAGAGGGAGTAAGGATCGGACCAAGATGCGGCGTGGTAAGTTTTCATGACGATTTTAATAACAAAAGCACTGAACACTACGAAATACAAAAACAATAAACGAATACGTGAAATAACAAAACCGAAACAGTACCGTGTGTTGATAAACACAGACACGGAAACAAACACCCACAAACCAACAGTGAAACCCAGGCTACCTAAATATGGTTCCCAATCAGAGACAACGACTAACACCTGCCTCTGATTGAGAACCATATCAGGCCAAACACAGAAACAGACAAACTAGACATCCAACATAGAATGCCCACTCAGATCACACCTTGACCAAACAAAACATAGAAACATACAAAGCAAACTATGGCCAGGGCGTGACAGAGAGAGAGAGAGAGAGAGAGAGAGAGAGAGAGAGAGAGAGAGAGAGAGAGAGAGAGAGAGAGAGAGAGAGAGAGAGAGAGAGAGAGAGAGAGAGAGAGAGAGAGAGAGAGAGAGAGAGAGAAAGAGAGGGGGAGTGATTGATTGGAGACAGAGCATCTAAACAAGGATACATGGTGAGCCACTAACCTCTCCTCAGGAGTCTGGATTCAACCAGTCCAGTCACAGTGAGAGGGCCACATGCAACACTCACCATCAGCCACCATGTGGTATTTCAGCCAATCAAGCCTTACGTAACTAGTCACTTTAAACTAACCTTTCTGCTATAGGAGAGGTGAGTCATTTTTCAGACAAATCCAGTGGCCCATTTGGATCCATGAATCATGTTAGCTTGCTTCAGGCTCTGACTGTCTCCATAGTAGGGAGTATTACACCTTTACCTGCTGCTTTTGGCTTAACCAAGTGGCCAGGCCTAACAGAGAGATATCAAATGGGATATCATTGGAGATAAATCATTTAAAGGGTTGCCTGTCGTTCCAAATGCACAATTTTGATTCAGTTTTATTTAATTATAGAAGGCAGGTGATGAATTCTATTGGAGTACAGACGCCTCCCGCCTCTGGTTTAAAGGTTTTGAGCAGAGTCTCTAATATGGTCATACATTTGGCAGGAGGTCAGGAAGTGCAGCTCAGTTTCCACCTCATTTTGTGGGTAGTGTGCACATAGCCTGTCTTCTTTTGTTTTCTCGTGATTTGGTTGGGTCTAATTGTGTTGCTGTCCTCACAAACAGACCTCCAGGGCCAGCTTGCTTAGGGGACTCTTCCCAAGGTCTCTCTCTCTCTCTCTCTCTCTCTCTCTCTCTCTCTCTCTCTCTCTCTCTCTCTCTCTCTCTCTCTCTCTCTCTCTCTCTCTCTCTCTCTCTCTCTCGCTCTCTCTCTCTCTCTCGCTCTCTCACTGTCTCACCCCACCACTCCACTCCGGCGCAATTAAAACACCCTGATTAGGTAAGTGAAGAGCTTAATCAGTGAATGAGCTCAGTTGGAACGACTGAGATTGGAGACAGTGTCCTTGAACTCTCCCTTCGAATGGATACATTCTTACATAAACTGTGTCTCTGCGATGTCTGAAATAAATTATGCTTGTGTGATATATGAAGGTGTTTTATGGATGTTACTCATTCATGTCGAGTTCACACATTCAATATTTAAACCAAAGTCGTCGGGTTTAGATTGAGATCTTCTTGTCCCATCGCGCTCTAGCGACTCCTGTGGCGGGCCGGTCGCAATCCACACTCCGACACATTGGTGCGGCTGGCTTCCGGGTTAATTAAGTTGTTTAGACAAATTACCAAGTGGAGAAAAAGGTATTTGATAGTCAGAAAAACAAAACTATTATTTGTTTCAAATTAGTGTACATTAGGGTCATTGCTCTGCATCAGTCTCCTCACCAATATCCATGTGATATCCCTTTGACTGCTGATGAGCTACTGTAGGTTTAGCTTTCTAGTCATCAGCAGTTTGTTGAGGTGTAGTGAATCTACAGTAGCAGCTACATTACATTTACAGAGAGAATAGTAATGCAGTTTCATTTACACAGAGAGTAGTAACGTAGTTACATTTACAGAGAGAAGTAGCGTAGTTACATCTTGGCCATGTTCTGTTATAATCTCCACCCGGCACAGCCAGAAGAGGACTGGCCACCCCACATATGCTCTCTCTAATTCTCTCTTTCTTTCTCTCTCTCGGATGACCTGAGCCCTAGGACCATGCCCCAGGACTACCTGACATGATGACTCCTTGCTGTCCCCAGTCCACCTGACCGTGCTGCTGCTCCAGTTTCAACTGTTCTGCCTTATTATTATACGACCATGTTGGTCATTTATGAACATTTGAACATCTTGTTCTGTTATAATCTCCACCCGGCACACCCGGCACAGCCAGAAGAGGACTGGCCACCCCACATAGCCTGGTTCCTCTCTAGGTTTCTTCCTAGGTTTTGGCCTTTCTAGGGAGTTTTTCCTAGCCACTGTGCTTCTACACCTGCATTGCTTGCTGTTTGGGGTTTTAGGCTGGGTTTCTGTACAGCACTTTGAGATATCAGCTGATGTACGAAGGGCTATATAAATACATTTATTTCGAAAAAAAATAGATTTTGCTTTTGAGTTGTCTCACTGAAATGTTCTTACTCTTTCAAATGACTGCTCGACTTGTTGACATTGTGGGATAGGCTAGGAATGCTGTGTTGCATGTGTAGCTCTATATTTTTCATGGCGTCATTACGTCATCTACCTATGTTATATAGGTATGCACGTCTGCTTTGACATCGGGTTTGCACATCAGCCTTAAACTAAACATCGGGTCGATGCTGATGTTAGTATTTTTAGCTAATATCGGCTGATTCTGATATGCTTACCGATATATTGTGCATCCCTAGTAGTAATGTAGTTACATTTATAGAGAGTAGTAATGTAGTTACTTTTACAGAGCACCAAAGTAGTTACATTTACGGAGATAGTAGTAACCTAGTTATATTTACTGAGAGAGTAGTAATGTAGTTGCACTTACAGAGAGAGTAGTAATGTAGTTGCATTTACAGAGAGAGTAGTAACAAAGTTACATTTACAGAGAGAGCAATATAGTTACATTTACGGAGAGAGTAGTAACGCAGTTATATTTACAGCGAGAGTAGTAATGTAGTTACAATTTCAGAATGCTAGTATTAGTGTACATGGCTCATTGCTCCTCTCCAAGGGTCCGTGCTGTGGTATATCACTCTTTCTCTAGGGCCATCATAGAGTTATTACCATCAATGGAAGCTTGTCCATTAGGGCGTTAGGGGTGGTGCCCCAAGTGTGATTGGTCAAAAAATAATAATATATATATGTTTTTTGGCTCTGTGGCTGTGCACAATTCGCAACATCGTTTTTGTTCCCCCTGTGTAAGAATTATCCAACACTCACAGCCAAAGATATTAAAATTGTATACTCATCCAATGTCTGCCATGTTTTTGGATGACGTGATGATGTTTTCATTGCTCGCGCTTCTTTTTGTGTGCACTGAGTGCTAGTGCGCATGTGATGTTGGTCCATATAAACCGGATGCAACCCGGATATCTTGGATGTAGTCTCCAGTTCATATTATACCTCAGTGAGTAGGACACTAGGCAATGGTGAGGAGGAGGAGTCTACCGTGTCCAGTCTACCGTGTCCGGAAGAATCTTCATTCTTTTAAGCTTTGTTTAATTATTGACAATTACAGCTGATTTGGGGATTGTACTATACAGTATATGGATTCGCTCTCCTTAAATATAAGCAATCTGATTTATTAGTTTCAGTCTCTGAATTGTTTAATCAAACCTTTTCGTTGCCTGCTCCTGATAGCAGTGTCAGAGTTTACTAGGAGTGGTGAATCATAATTTATTCTCCGGCACAAAATGGTCACGCCAAAATACAGGGCGCATAAAACAGACCAGTCCAAACACAGGACCAAACAGTCCGGAGAAAACAAACCCGAAAACACATCCACAACCAACAGAGTAACAATCCCGCACAAACCTAGGTGGACCTAACAGGCTTAAATAGATATAAATCAAGAAACAAAACAGGGAACAGGTGCAACCAATAAGACAAAAGGAAACGAAAAGGAAAAAGGGATCGGTGGCGGCTAGTAGACCGGTGATGACGACCGGGCAGGGGAGCCACCTTCTGTGGGAGTCGTGACAAGCTGGGCATAAAAACTACAATCTGTCTCCCGAATTAGCCTAGTGTGCATGGGCACACATGCACACTATGCCCAATACGCACAACCTACACCTGCATATGTGAACTGTGCACCCAACTGTGAAGCTTCTAGAAACTAGCGGGCTTGCTACTGATAGTGGTGGAGCCAGCACCTCCACAAGTGGAGATGTATCCACTCAGTCAAGTAGGCCTACTCCGTGAACCACAGCAACACAGTCGTCTATGGACCAGTTTATGCCTAAGTCTATGCCTGTAGCAAAACAAGGCCACATTGATATTGCATTGGCTAAAATTATTGCCACCGATTTCTAGCCATTTTTGATCGTGGAGGACAGAGGTTTTAGAAATTATAGCGATAGCCTAAAGCCAATGTACACAATTCCAAGCAGGAAAACCCTTTCAAAATCACTTATTCCACAACTGTATGGGAACACACAGGCTTCAGTGCAGGAAAGAGGTCAAAAAGCTACTGCAGTTTGCCTTACCACTGACTTCTGGACATCAAGGGTAACCACTTCTTGCATGTCGGTTACATGTCACTTTATTGAAGATTTTTCGATGTCTAGCTGTTTTCTGGACTGCTTTGAGTTCAGCGACAGACACACCTCAGAGAACATGACAAAGGAACTGTTGAGAGTGGACAGAGAATGGCAAGTAGATGGAAAAGTGGTCTGTTGTGTTAGCGACAATGCAGTGAACATAACCAAAGCCATGAACATTTTAAAATGGACCCATCATCCATGTCTTGCCCACACAATCAACCTGATTGTAAGAGATGCTCTGAAGGTGATGGAGCCCATTGTGGACAAAGTGAAAGCAGCTGTGGAATACTTCCACAGGAGCACAGTAGGTGCTGAAAAACTTGAGTCTACACAACGCCAGATGGGGATGCCTGAGCTGAGGCCTAAACAACACTGCACTACAAGGTGGAATTCAACATGTTATATGTTGAAGCGGTTTCTTGAGTCAAAGGATGCCATCATTTCTGCCCTGGCCATTGTCAATGCACCTGTTGATGCTCTGACCCAAGAGGAATGGGAGGTGGTGGAGGAGGTGTGCATTGTCCTAGAACCCTTTGAACAGGTCACTGTGGAGGTCAGTGGAGAGAAGTACAGTAAGCAATTATTACTACATCATTATTTAATCCAGTATTATATATGTATATGAGCAGTAGATGAGAATGTAGTATCTGTAGACAAAACTTGAACCGGAACTAATAAGTTACTGTTCTCTCTTTTCAGCTATGTGACAGCCTCAAAAATGATACTCCTGTGTAAGGGTCTGCAGGGAATCACAGCCAGCTGCCAGAGAGAAGCAAATGTAACCACAGGACATGTGACAGAGTTGATGGACACCCTATGCTCATCAATGGACAGAAAGTACCACAGAATGGAATATAATCACGTGCTATCAGAAACCGTTGCACTTGACCCCAGGTTTAAGAAGTTAGCCTTCAGTGATGCCAGAGTGATTGATGAGGCTCTTCAAAGAATAACCTCAGCAGCAGGGAGGGACAGCCCCAGCAGTCAGCTGGCTCAGGCACCAGGGCAACAGGAAGAAGAGGGATCAGATGGAGCAGAAGCACCAGCAGTAGTGCCACAAACGTCTGCGGTTTGAATGCTGTTTGATGAGAGAGCAACTGGGGATGCAGCATGAAGGAATCCCTCAGCAGATGCCATAATGGAAGTCCGATCCTATTAGGAGGAGCTCTGTTATTTATTTATGGTGCAATATTCTATTATGCTGTTCAGATTGCATTCGTTTTGAATGGTCAGATTTATATGTGCTTTGTTTATACAGTATACATTAAAAAGTTATACTTTAAATGCAAATGTTTAATGGCATTCTTTTTCATAACAAACCAATGCATTTTGAAATACATTGTGGTTAAGGTAGAGTATGATTTCATGTAATCATTTAATTAGAATTGTTTTAATACCCATCATTGTCAAACTATCGCAAACTGTTTGACATGAATTTTTTTTTGAAGAGCCGTTTGAGAGTCAAAGAGCCTGTTCTTTTTGGTGAGCTGAGACGAAAGAGCCGGCTCACTGAAAAGAGCCGGAATGTCCATCACTACTGGCTGCAATGTTTGTGCATAGTTCTTAAAATAGAACACACATTGGCCGCATGGAATGCAGTGGTGCTTCTGCTTACATGCAAAAGTGAAAGAGGTGTACCTATGCTGTTGTTGAAATGCACAGATCACTTTATACATTATCCCAAAGAAACATCCACTAATTTGAAAACTTGGCATAATATTGCTGTCATGTGCTTTGTTGACAATATGACCCTGCCCAGCCAAGGTTATTCAGCCAATCACAAACTACCACTGATTACCATCCTAATGGTATGAGGGAATATTCTGTCATTAAATAGCAGAAAGCAAATCATTCAGTAGACATTAATACCAGTTATGGTGATATTGTTTATAATATGAATGCAGCTACCACTGTCTTGAATCTATTGGACACATTGTATCATAACGTGAAAGTAGGCTGGCCCTCTTTGAAGTCTCATGATCCATGCATTAATCAAACTGATTTATAAAGCCCTCCTGCATATTCTTCCACCTGACCTTACTTTATTGTTACAGACATACGAGATTCCAGAACCGTTCTCAGGGATGGCTAACGCTGGATATCCCTTCAATCTCCGCTGAGTTAGGTGAATCTGCTTTTTGTTTTTTTTCTACCTTACTTGTGGAATAATCTCCAAGGCTCTCTAAAATTGGATGAATTGGTGCCTCTAGGGCCCTGGTCACCAAGAGGATGACAAATATTTATGTAAAAAAAAAAAAAACTATAAAGCCTTCCTTTCCTATTTTCTTTTATTCCTCTCACACTGTTGGCGGAAGTTGCACCCGATTCAGCTGCCCTGAGTGCTGAGTAGGCGAAGTGTTCCCATTTTTAACCATTTCATGTGTCTGAAGGTACAAACTCTTCCTTCCCGGTGGGCCCGGAGAGAGCAAATCAAGTGCACTATAGGTCTCCTGCTGGCTAATCGGATGTCTCAGATGACAGTAACGTAGCAGGCATAAAAGAAAGCTACAGCAAAGTTTATACTATGAGATTTCAAAACCATTACTAGAGAGACTGTCAACGACTACAGCAAAGAGATGCTGTTTTTATGAGTGAGTTCATGTTTAAGTTCTTACTCAGCACTGTCAACACTTTGTTTTCAAAAATCTTATAAGCTATAAAATGCACTTTCTTCCTACCTCCACTACAACCAGCACTGCAGCTTTAATGAATGAGTAGGATAGTGTATTTATAGTCTTGCAATGTTGTTATTATTAGCGACTTAGGACTTTTTTTAATATCGAGGAATATTTCACTTTCTCTGGTCATAGGAGTAACAATATTAATTTGTGAGACTGACCTTCGGATGCAGGCACCATCAGCCCAGTAAAATGTCAATAAAAAGCTAATTATATAATGTGTGCTCACTCAGCTGTGCCTAACATATAATACAACTGCTGGTCTATAACCAGTGTGATCCTATAGCCTATGTCAAATGTTGAAATATACTCTATATATTTTTTAAACGGTCCGAACGACAATGCATTGGCAGGGAAATTCAAGCAAAGCTGATATGTGGTGATAATGTATTGGCCAATAGCCTACTTGTAACGGCGTTCGTCTGTTGAAAGAAGAGAGTCGGACCGAAATGCAGCGTGTTGGTTACTCATGACTTTTAATGAATGAAAATGCAGTACATGAAATAACTGAAACTAAAATACAAAAACAACAGAACGGAACGTGAAACTAATTACAGCCTATTTTTTTTTTTTATAAAAAATAATTTATTATCTTCAATACCATTCATTCTTTACAACTCATAATTTACACACATACACAAATAATGGTATTTTAAATAAACTAATTAAACTAAACATAAACCCCAAACAAAACCTCAGGGGAGCATCTTCCCTCCCAGTCACCCTACAAAATTCCTCTCCCTATCTCCCCGTCCCTAATCTATCCTCTTACAAATCTAAATGACACCCAGCCCTAAACCCCCCTTCCACCTCTCCCGAGCAGCATGCTGCCCCCACTTCCTCTCCTCCCTCTTCATCTTCCCCCTCAAATCTCCTTCCACCCTCCTCACTATCCCTTCCACCCCCCAATCTCTCCCTGTCTTCACCATGTTCTGCCTTGCTTCCCACAGCCCCCGTTTAAAGAGACTCATGAGAAGCCAGAGCAGAAACCTGTCCCTATCCGTCCCTCTCGCTCTCCCTACACCCCTCTCTAACCTGGCCCACGTCAATACAAAATCCCCCTTTACCAAACCTAACAACACCCGTGCCCTAGCCCATACTACCCTGGCAAAGGCACAGTCCCAAAAGACATGGCGCACAGTCTCCTCCCTGCCACAAGAGGATCTTATACAGGTGGGGGATTGCACCAAATTATACCGGTACAAGATGGAACGTACCGGCAAACACTTATGAAGGCTCAACCAATTCAGGTCCTTGAGCCTGTTATCCAGACCCCGCGCCTGCACTCCCTCCCAGACCACTTCCGAGATGCCCACTACAGGCGCCGGACTCCCTGCCTCCCTGCCCTGCACCCTGGGTCTACCCCCACAATCCTCCCCCTCCCCAGTGTTGCAGCTGGTTTGGAAAAAAATTGGGGAGGCTGAGTCTCCAAACAAAAACTCCCCACCTCCTCTTGTACCCAGTCCTGAGTCTTGTTATGTGTGACCCCACCCAACAGAAGTTGAGGGCCTGGGGAAACCAGCAGCAACCCAGAGGTTTCTCCCGCCCCCATCACTCTCTTGGCCATCCCATCCCCCTCACTGTCGGCCAATCGCCCTCTCCTCTTCATACTCTTCTTTGGTGATGGCGGCAGTGGAGAGATACCCCCCCCCCGCCAGCTCCTCCACCATACCCCTCATCTCTTCCACCAGGGCACTTTCCCCCCAGTCCACTTTCTCTTCCACCGTCTCCTTCTCCACCACTGCTCCCTCGCTTTCTTCTCTCTCTGCTCCTCCACTCGGTTGCCTTCTTCCGCCGCTTTTCCTGGTTCTCCTACTCCCGTGCCTTCCGTTTCCTTCTCTCTTCCATCCGCCGCTTCTGGCTCCTCCTCCTTCCTTGTGGCCTTCCCCTCTGGACCTGAACTCTGGTCATGAGGCGTGCTTCCTTCCCCTCCTCTTCTTCCCCCATCACCCGCTCCTGCTCCCCACCCAGCCGCAGACGCATATGACCTCTGACGGGCCGGGCACCCCCTCCACAGGTGTGCTGACGAGCCACGCCCATGGCACGTCTTAGGCTTGTCACAATCCCTCGCCTCGTGATCCTCAGATGCACAAAATCTGCATTTTCTTGCACTGCATGAGGCGAATATGTGACCGTAGGCCATACAGCGCCTGCAAAATGGGGGCTGACGTGCATAAACCAACGTCCCCCTGTCAGCCCCTAGGGAGAACATAGCAGGAGGATGGAGGTAGCCACCATGTCCCTTTGGGTCCTCTCTGAGGAGGGCCTGGAAGCCTCTCCTCCCATTCCAAAACCCAAGGGAGTCTTTGAGGTGCCTTGCCGAGGAGACGTTATCCATGTATCTCCCCAGAAAAGCCCTCACCTCTTCGTCCTTAACATAAGGGTTGTAAATGTTGACAGTTACAACCCTAAAGTTATTCTTCGCCAGGCTTGTTATTTCGTAGTGGCACATCGGCCTCTCACCTCCCACCGCTCTTGCCCTTCTCAGGATATCATTGTGTTTTTCCTCTGTATATAGCGCCACGTCGTATGCTCCCTCCAACGAGTTGCCTTGGAAACAAAACACGTCCTTCACCGTCAGCTTTAGAATCCCCATCAATATTATCCTTCCAAACGATTCCCGTCCTAAAGGCTCCAACTCCTTTTCCTTCCAAGCAAACCGAATCGTGTTGGCCAGCCCAATCCCAGGGACCGACCATGTTGATGTATTTAGCACCATCTCCGCAAGGAGAATGGCGCTCGTTCTCTTCTTCCAAAACAAGTAAAAAGAAAAACCAAAGTGACCGCGCCTATCTGGTGAAACGACACAGAGACAGGAACAATCACCCACGAAATACAAAGCGAAACTATGGCTCCCTAAATACGGTTCCCAATCAGAGACAACGATAAGCAGCTGACTCTAATTGAGAATCGCCTCAGGCAGCCAAGCCTAACAACACCCCTAATCAGCCGCGATCCCAAATAATACAAACCCCAATAAGAAACACAACATATAAACCCATGTCACACCCTGGCCTACCCAAACATATAACAAAAACACAAAATACAATGACCAAGGCGTGACACTACTGCACAAACCTAATTGCTACAGAACTGTTTTTAATTGGTTAATGTTGCGTAGGCTTATGTTTTTTAAGTTATGTTAAAAGAAAATCTGAGCGGTAGATCTCGGCTTGCATTTTGACTCAGAACGTGATGTTGACTCAGAAAAGGTTGGTGACCTCTGCTCTAGGGCAATTCAAAAGGCTGATGGAGGACCTTTTAACTGAGGAGCATTTTTGTTTCTTAATGATTGTGTTTTGTTTCATGTATTGATGTGAATATTGACTGTATATTGCTGTGTATATTGTATACTCCACCCCTGTTTCTGTAGGTTTTCACTCCAATCCCAGTTGTAGCTAACCTGATTCACCTTATCAATCACCTAATTATTAAAATCAGGTGCACTAGATTGGGGTTGAAGCAAAAACCTAAAGGACAGTAGCTCTCCGGGAACAGGGTTGGAGAGCCCTGGTATAGTGTATATTGACGTGTATACAGGGCTCATCTGTAAAAGAGACCTTGGTCTCAGCATGACTCCTTCTCCAAATGAAGGTTAAATAAATAGAGGTGGACTTCATCCCAAATGGCACCCTATTACCTATATAGTGCGGTACCTTTGACCAGGACTCGAAAGTAGGGAACTCTATTGGGAATAGGGTGTCATATGGGACTGTGGGATGAAGCTGCAGCAGAGAGTGGACTCCCCTGTCCCAGGTAATGAAGACGGATGCCGGGCAGCGCTGGGCAGGCAGACACAGCTGAGTGCTCCCTGCTCCATGGTCCCTGACTGTCAGCCAACCCTGCTGTGTAAGCGGGCAGAACCATGACCTTGTCCCAAATGGTACCGTATTCCCTATTATAGTGTACCACTTTTGACCAGGACCCATAGAGCCGATATTGGGAATAGGGTGCCATTTGGGACAAAGTCGTGCACGGTGCTGTCCGCTTACACACTGCTCTATTTCTGCCCACTTTTATTAGCAGGATTTGGTCTGTGTGCTCAGTGCTGGCGGGTGTATTATGTAATTATACCTGGCAGGGTATATCACATAAGACACTCAGCCTATGTGTGTGAACTGTGATGACGCATCGGGTATTGTATACTGGACAATCTCTTGATGCTCATAATATCCCAGCCAGTGCAGGATGGTGTGCCTCTAATTCATGTGAGGAGGTAAATGAGGGCTGGTTAGGACTTGTGAGGGCTGGTTAGGACTAGTGAGGGCTGGTTAGGAATGTTTAGAACTGTTTAGGATTAATGAGGGCTGGTCAGAACTAGTGAAGGCTGGTTAGGAATGGTTAGAACTGGTTAGGACTAATGAGGACTGGTTAGGATTAGTGAGGGCTGGTTAGGACTAGTGAGGGCTGGTATGGATCTCATTTGGGTGGAAGGCCACTGAGAGTTAGTAACTAGATTGTGGAACATGGAGTGTGTCCCAAATGTATACAGTAGTGCACTACTTATGACCAGACCACTATGGTGAAAAGAAGTGAATTATAAAGGGAATAGGGTGCCATTTGGGACACATACTTACGCTTGCTGGGGTGCATCAGACATTCATCATACATACTCGATACGGCTGAAGGATGGTTATTGAGCTCGGCATTTATATTTTAGGAATTTATATTTTAGGAATTTCAGCCTTCATGTACATCTCTCAAATCGATGTTGAGCTCCAAAACAAAATATTTTATGCTGGTGAAAAGTTGAAATATTTTTTTCAAAACCGTCTTCCGTTATATCAACATGTCTAACGCTATTAATGTGCAGAAAACAAGCTCATAATAAGTACTCCTTCAGATAAGGCAAATTCTGTCATTTTTGTAACTACTCGTGTAACAAAAATAATGGTTACAATTTAATTAGTTCTGATTGTAATAATCTTCAATGCTAACCAAGGAAACAAACCAATGAGATTCTTAATCTAATCTTTATAATATTTGATAACAGTGGAGGCTCCTCAGAGGATGGAGGGGAGGACCATCCTCCTCAGTGAATTTAATTTTTTTTTAAACAGTGAAACATTAAAAAACTATCCTTTTTAGATTAAACCATACTAAATATATTCACGTCACCAAATAACAACCGTCAGCACACAGCCAAGACAAGGCAGGAGTGGCTTCGGAACAAGTCTCTGAATGTCCTTGAGTGGCCCAGCCAAAGTCCGGACTTGAACCAGATCCAACATCTCTGTAGAGACCTGAAAATAGCTGTGCAGCGATGCTAGTTGTTCAACCTGACAGAGCTTGAGACGATCTGCAGAGATTAATGGGAGAAACTCCCAAAATACAGGTGTGCCAAGCTCGTAGCGTCATACCCAAGAAGAATTGAGGCTGTAATCGCTGCCAAAGGTGCTTCAACAAAGTACTGAGTAAAGGGTCTGAATACTTATGTAAATGTGACATTTCAGTTTTTAATTTGTAATAAATTTACAAACATTTCTAAAAACCTTTTTTGCTTTGTCATTACGGGGTATTTTATGTAGATTGGAAAAAAATGTAATCAATTTTAGAATAAGGCTGTAATGTAACAAAATGTGGAAAAAGTCAAGGGGTCTGAATACTTTCCGAATGCATTGTATATATTTTTTTACTTTCACTTACTTAGCTAGCGAATGCAGCTAGGTAATTTAGCCTACTTAAACACCAGGCTCAAACAGAGAGGTATGCTATGTTAGCTAGCTGGCTGTGGCTATCTAACACTGGAACTCTTCCAAGTCAAACTAAGCTTTTTTATTATTTTATTTATTGCCACAGGGGCCCGCAGGTGTAACTGATAAGCTGCTTGTTGTACACTGTACTGCATGATTTCAGCAGGTTTACTAACGCATTACTTCTACTATATTGACTAGGACGTTAACATGGAGAAATGATGTATGCTGTGTGTAGCGTTAGCAGTTATGTTATGAATGTTTGGCTTGGAAGGTTTTTTCCGCCTGGTCACAGACAGCTGTTGTATTGTGCACTGAAGTCCACAAGTGAAGGGAAAAGGTGAGAGGAAAAACAAGAAGGAATTATATACACAACGAGCAAAGTGATCATGCAGTTTATATGCTGCTGAGTTCTGTGATTGCGTGTATTCATTTCACCGATTTTGTTGAAAAGAAAACGGAGAAAAACATACCTGAATTTGTCCAATAGAATCTCTCGTTTGCAAATGTTGGACAATTACAACTTAAATCATCTCGATGCAGGCAAGAGTGTGCAAGGTGGTATTGAATGTGTCACTGTCTGTCACCTTGATTACGCTAATTTCTCTCGACCTGCACACCTGCGCACCTTGTAAACCTTCAATTGTTATCTAGGTTGTAGCAACATCATGTACAGTAGTAGCCCAAACCTATAAATGTTACATTGAACTCAGTGAATGGAATATGAATGACAGTCAAAATGCTGTAATAGAAATAAGGCTACGCTCCTTATTTTTGTTGTTGTTATAATCCTCCCTCATCTTAAACAGCACTGACCACCACTGTTGGATAATGTTGTTGTTGTTATAATCCTCCCTCATCTTAAACAGCACTGACCACCACTGTTGGATAATGTTGTTGTTGTTATAATCCTCCCTCATCTTAAACAGCACTGACCACCACTGTTGGATAATGTTGTTGTTGTTATAATCCTCCCTCATCTTAAACAGCACTGACCACCACTGTTGGATAATGTTGTTGTTGTTATAATCCTCCCTCATCTTAAACAGCACTGACCACCACTGTTGGATAATGTTGTTGTTATAATCCTCCCTCATCTTAAACAGCACTGACCACCACTGTTGGATAATGTTGTTGTTGTTATAATCCTCCCTCATCTTAAACAGCACTGACCACCACTGTTGGATAATGTTGTTGTTGTTATAATCCTCCCTCATCTTAAACAGCACTGACCACTACTGTTGGATAATGTTGTTGTTGTTATAGTCCTCCCTCATCTTAAACAGCACTGACCACCACTGTTGGATAATGTTGTTGTTGTTATAATCCTCCCTCATCTTAAACAGCACTGACCACCACTGTTGGATAATGTTGTTGTTGTTATAATCCTCCCTCATCTTAAACAGCACTGACCACTACTGTTGGATAATGTTGTTGTTGTTATAATCCTCCCTCATCTTAAACAGCACTGACCACTACTGTTGGATAATGTTGTTGTTGTTATAATCCTCTGTCATGTTTTGTCTTATATTGTCTTGTCATTATGCTTTCCCTTCTGTTCGTTTCCCCCTGCTGGTCTTATTAGGTTCGTTCCCTTTTTCTATCCCTCTCTCTCCCCCTCCCTCTCTCTCCTCTCTCTATCGTTCCGTTCCTGCTCCCAGCTGTTCCGCATTCTCCTAACTCACTCATTTAGTCTTTTCACACCTGTCCCCTATTTTGTCCTCTGATTAGAGTCCCTATTTCTCCCCTTGTTTTCCGCTTCTGTCCTTGTCGGATCCTTGTATGATGTTCGCTGTGCTGTGTCCTTGTCTCGCCCTGTCGTGTCTTGTCTCCTTCAGATGCTGCGTGTGAGCAGGTGTCTAAGTCTGCTACGGTCGGTGCCTTCCCGAAGCAACCTGCAGTCAATGCTCGAGTCTCCAGTCTGTCCTCGTTACTACGAGTGGATTTAAGTTTTTTTCCTGTTTTGTTTTCGTCTTGAGTTTTACTGGAATAAAGACTCTGTTTTCGCTAAGTCGCTTTTGGGTCCTCATTCACCTGCATAACATCCTCCCTCATCTTAAACAGCACTGACCACCACTGTTGGATAATGTTGTTGTTGTTATAATCCTCCCTCATCTTAAACAGCACTGACCACCACTGTTGGATAATGTTGTTGTTGTTATAATCCTCCCTCATCTTAAACAGCACTGACCACCACTGTTGGATAATGTTGTTGTTGTTATAATCCTCCCTCATCTTAAACAGCACTGACCACCACTGTTGGATAATGTTGTTGTTGTTATAATCCTCCCTCATCTTAAACAGCACTGACCACCACTGTTGGATAATGTTGTTGTTGTTATAATCCTCCCTCATCTTAAACAGCACTGACCACTACTGTTGGATAATGTTGTTGTTGTTATAATCCTCCCTCATGTTTTTAAGATGGTGGTGATAAATTGGTCATGCGGAAATGGCAAAGAAGTCCTGCGCTGAAAAAATCAATTAAAATCACTGTGTAGGAGGACTATGATTTATAGTTCCTTTCTAAGATTTAAGGGTTTAACAGGAACAGTAAAGCCTTGTGAGGTGTGAAGCGTAGTGAAGTGAACCAGGAGGGTCTGCTCCCCAGTGTGTGTTCCAAATGGCAATCTTTCCCCTTTATTGTGCATTACTTAATTAGAGCTCTATGTGCCCTGGTCAAAAGTAATGCACTATATACTGTTGGGAATAGGGTGCCATGTGGAGCGGATCCTATGAGGGAAGTGCAATGACGCTGTGCCTTTGGCAGAGCAGGGGCCAGGGGGGAGAGGCAGTATGCTGTGTAGTGTGGAGTATAGCACCCTTCATCAGTGAAGACAGCGGTAGGGGAAGGGTTGAAAGGGACGCAGTCTGACTCCTCCGAGTGTGTCAGCCTGTCATAGGGTGGTGTGTCATCCTGTCATAGGGTGGTGTGTCATCCTGTCATAGGGTGGTGTGTCATCCTGTCATAGGGTGGTGTGTCATCCTGTCATAGGGTGGTGTGTCAGCCTGTCATAGGGTGGTGTGTCCGCCTGTCATAAGGTGGTGTGTCAGCCTCTCATAGGGTGGTGTGTCAGCCTGTCATAGGGTGGTGTGTCTGCCTGTCATAGGGTGGTGTGTCAGCCTGTCATAGGGTGGTGTGTCTGCCTGTCATAGGGTGGTGTGTCTGCCTGTCATAGGGTGGTGTGTCAGCCTGTCATAGGGTGGTGTGTCAGCCTGTCATAGGGTGGTGTGTCAGCCTGTCATAGGGTGATGTGTCAGCCTGTCATAGGGTGGTGTGTCAGCCTGTCATAGGGTGATGTGTCTGCCTGTCATAGGGTGGTGTGTCTGCCTGTCATAGGGTGGTGTGTCTGCCTGTCATAGGGTGGTGTGTCTGCCTGTTATAGGGTGGTGTGTCAGCCTGTCATAGGGTGGTGTGTCTGCCTGTCATAGGGTGGTGTGTCTGCCTGTCATAGGGTGGTGTGTCTGCCTGTCATAGGGTGGTGTGTAGCTAGATCACAGTTCTTACTGGCCCTCATTTATACAGCCTGTTAATGCCCAGTGAAACCTACTACTTGGGAGACACACCTGCTGTAAAAGTCCAGCTGTAAAATGCTTGTAAAAGCCATTATTCACTCCACTCTGAGACATGCATGTACGTACACAGGCACATACACACACGCAGGCACATACACATGCATTTTCAAGAGTGCTCTCTCTCTCGCTCTCTTTCTCACTCAGCCAGCCAGCAAGCCAATCCTGTGAGTCCTCAGCACCACTTCGTTGTTGTTTTGCAGTATTGGTCCCTTCAATTATTCACTGCCTGCTGTAACAACCACCGCTCCGTGAAAATACACACTTTAGCACATCTCCTATGAGCTGACAACCTATAAGCACCAGCTGAAGACCAGCCAGAGAGTGAGATGTGTGTAAGAGGTTGGAATTGTATGTGTGTCTCTGTGTGTGTCAGAGTAAAGATAGTTTATCAACCATAGGGTTGTACAGGGAGGCAAATAGTGGAGTAACTGCTATGGTTACCGATCATTGTACCACTTACTCCCCATCTCTATACCAGAAAAAGCTTAGAAAATACACATTCTCGGCAATTTGTGCATGTTTGTGATCTTTCTCCTCCTTTTCTCTCCCTCCCTCTCCAGACCTCTCCTTCCCTCCCTCCCTCTTCAGACCTCTCCTTCCTTCCTTCCTTCCTTCCTTCCTTCCTTCCTTCCTTCCTTCCTTCCTCCCTCCCTCCCTCCCTCCCTCCCTCCCTCCCTCCCTCCCTCCCTCCCTCCCTCCCTCCCTCCCTCCCTCTCCAGACCTCTCTTTCCCTCGCTCCCTCTCCAGACCGCTCCATCTCCAGACCTCTCCTTCCCTCCCTCCCTCTTCAGACCTCTCCCTCCCTCTCCATCTCCCTCCTCCTTCCTTCCTTCCTTCCTTCCTTCCTTCCTTCCTTCCCCTTCCCCTCCCTCCCTCCCTCCCTCCCTCCCTCCCTCCCTCTCCAGACCTCTCTTTCCCTCCCTCCCTCTCCAGACCTCTCCCTCTCCAGACCTCTCCCTCCCCAGACCTCTCCCTCCTCCCTCCCTCTCCAGACCTCTCCCTTCCTCCCTCCCTCTCCAGACCTCTCCTTACCTCCCTCCCTCTTCAGACCTCTCCCTCCCTCTCCATCTCCCCTTCCTTCCTTCCTTCCTTCCTTCCTCCCTCCCTCCCTCCCTCCCTCCCTCCCTCCCTCCCTCCCTCCCTCCCTCCCTCCCTCCCTCCCTCCCTCCCTCCCTCCCTCCCTCCCTCCCTCTCCAGACCTCTCTTTCCCTCCCTCCCTCTTCAGACCTCTCCCTCCCTCTCCATCTCCCCTTCCTTCCTCCTTCCTTCCTCCCTCCCTCCCTCCCTCCCTCCCTCCCTCCCTCCCTCCCTCCCTCCCTCCCTCCCTCCCTCCCTCCCTCCCTCCCTCTCCAGACCTCTCCCTCTCCAGACCTCTCCTTCCCTCCCTCCCTCTTCAGACCTCCCTCCCTCCCTCTCCATCTCCCCCTCCCTCCCTCCCTCCCTCCCCCTCCCTCCCTCCCTCCCTCCCTCCCTCCCTCCCTCCCTCCCTCCCTCCCTCCCTCTCCAGACCTCTCTTTCCCTCCCTCCCTCTCCAGACCTCTCCCTCTCCAGACCTCTCCCTCCCCAGACCTCTCCCTCCTCCCTCCCTCTCCAGACCTCTCCCTTCCTCCCTCCCTCTCCAGACCTCTCCCTCCCCAGACCTCTCCCTCCTCCCTCCCTCTCCAGACCTCTCCCTTCCTCCCTCCCTCTCCAGACCTCTCCCTCCTCCCTCCCTCTCCAGACCTCTCCTTACCTCCCTCCCTCTCCAGACCTCTCCCTCCTCCCTCCCTCTCCAGACCTCTCCTTACCTCCCTCCCTCTCCAGACCTCTCCCTTCCTCCCTCCCTCTCCTTACCTCCCTCCCTCTCCAGACCTCTTTTTCATGTGTTTCATGGCAATATAGAAATAATGAAGACACAACTTGATTAGAATTAGAGATTTTTTTTACTGGGGGAAAAAAACACTTTGAAAACATTTATACTGGTTAGTACCATTGTTGTACAATGTGAAACATACTGTACTGCTTGTAATGTTAGTTCAGTTACAGCAAGGAAAAATAAATCTACTAAATTCTCATGATATACAGTGCCTTTGGGAAAATTGGTCAGACCCCTTGACTTTTTCGACATTTTGTTACATTACAGCCTTAATTCTAAAATTGATTAAATTGTTGTTGTTTTTCTAATCAACGTAAACACAAAACCCCATAATGACAAAGAAAAAACCGTTTGACATTTTTCTAACTAATTACAAATAAAAAACTGAAATATCATATTTACATATGTTTTAGACCCTTTACTCAGTACTTTGTTGAAGCACCTTTGGCAGCGGTTACAGCATCGAGTCTTCTTGGGTGTGATGCTACAGGCTTGGCACACCTGTATTTGGGGAGTTTCTCCATTCTTCTCTGCAGATCCTCTGAAGCTCTGTCAGGTTGGATGGGGAGCGTTGCTGCACAACTATTTTCAGGTCTCTCCAGAGATGCTCAATCGGGTTCAAGTCCAGGCTCTGGCTTGAACACTCAAGGACATTCAAAGACCTGTTCTGAAGCCACTCCTGCATTGTCTTGACTGTGTGCTTAGGGTCATTGTCCTGTTGGAAGGTGAACTGTCGCCCCAGTCGGAGATCCTGAGCGCTCTGGAGCAGGTTTTCATCGAGGATCTCATCTTTGCCTTGATCCTGACTAGTCTCCCAGTCCCTTTCGCTGAAAAACATTAAGCTGCCACTACCATGCTTCACCGTAGGGATGGTGCCAGGTGTCCTCCAGACGTGACGCTTGGCATTCAGACCAAAGAGTTCAATCTTTGTTTCATCAGACCAGTGAATCTTGTTTCTCCTGGTCTGAGATTCTTTAGGTGCCTTTTGGCAAACTCCAAGCAGGCTATCATGTGCCTTTTACTGAGGAGTGGCTTCCATCTGGCCATTCTACCATAAAGGCCTAATTGGTGGAGTGCTGCAGAGATGGGGGAACCTTCTAGAAGGGCAACCATCTCCACAGGGGAACTCTAGAGCTCTGTCAGAGTGACCATCGGGTTCTTGGTCACCTCCCTGACCAAGGACCTTCTCCCCCGAATGCTCAGTTTGGGTGGGTGGTCAGCTCTAGGAAGAGTCTTGGTGGTTCCAAACATCTTCCATTTAAGAATCATGGAGGCCACTGTGTTCTTACATTTACATTTACATTTAAGTCATTTAGCAGACGCTCTTATCCAGAGCGACTTACAAATTGGTTCTTGGGGACCTTCAATGCTGCAGATATTTTTGGTACCCTTCTCCAGATCTGTGCCTCGACAAAGTCCTGTCTTGGAGCTCTACAGACAATCCTTTCGACCTCGTGGCGTGGGTTTTGCTTTGACATGCACTGTCAACTATGGGACCTTAGACAGATGGACTCCAATCAAGTTGTAGAAACATCTCAAGGATGATCAATGGAAACAGGATGCACCTGAGCTTAATTTCGACTCTCATAGCAAAGGTTCTGAATACTTATGTAAATAAGGTATTTCTGTATTATAAAAACCTACTTTTGATTTGTCATTATGGGGTATTGTGATTAGACTGCTAAATGATTTGTATATATATATATAAATTAGAATATAGGTGTACAACATGTGGAAAAAGTCAAGAGGTCCGAATGCACTGTACGGCTAAAAGTACACTACCCAGTGTATTTCCTTTAGTATCCTAGTATCAAAATCCCCAGACAGATCAATCATTATCAATATGATAATTATCATATTAAACAATACTTTTATCAAGACATTTGGAGATTCAACCTGACTAAAGATTTACAGTAGTAATAGTTATCACTGCTAAAATCTCTCTTTGAATTGTACGATGCTACACAGATCTACTGAAAATGCACCGGCCCCTGCATGACTTTGAAGAAAGTTCAATAAGACAGACAATATGAGATCGTTGAGCGCCCCCCTCATCCCAAAATACAATCACTTCCCAACATGAGGCATCAGAGCAATCAGAGCTCCATCAATCAATCATCAAAAGTCAAATCAGCTTCCCCAACACAGAGCAGAGCGCAGAGAGCAGAGAACCAAGCAACGGCTGAGTCCCAAATCACACCCTTTTCCCCATAGGGCACTGGTCAAAAGTAATGCACTATATAGGGAATGTTGAGCGATTTGGGATGCATATAATCTCTCTGGATAAAGTGGCAGCAGAATCAATGTGGGATAAAGTCATCAATTAAAAATAGGATGTAAGTTCATGGATATGTCTTATTTTATTATTGGTGATGACAGAAGGTTTCATTCTATATTAATAGAACTTGTGAGGCGTTGAAGACGGATGTCTTGATTTGTGTAATTATATTGCTCCGTAGAGAAATGGAAATGGCTGTTTCATTGGCCAGGATGAGAAGTCAACCACGATGAGCAGTCAGTGCACACGCTGCTGGGTCTGGCTCCAGTATAATACATTACACTGACTGCATTCCCAACTGGTCAAAAGTAGTGCACTAAATAGGGAATAGGTTACCATTTGGGACACAACCACTAGCTCTCATCTGAAAAAGACAAAACTTCTCCTTCATGTCTCTTTTGTTGCAATTGTAACGTTCTAATATCTATCCATGCCTGACATCTTAACTACCATCACAAATCACTTCTAGTGTGCCAACTCACAAAGGAGATTGTGATAGCCTTCATACAGTAAAGTACTCTTCTTAGCTTTCCTGGAGTCCATATACCATTTGGGACACATCCCACATATTATATATAAACCATATCTTAAAGCATAACCATACATCAATGATTCATTAAAACGGATTTCATTTACTGTGTTACACTGTTCTCAATTCATTTATTGTACTCAATTAACTGTATTTCCATTTCCCATTACAATCCTATTTGTGTTAAAACAGAGGCATCAAATATTTCCCATTGGATGTCTTTTGATACAGTTACAATTCATTTATTGGTAATTCTTAAACCTAATCTGTCCCTGGGTCTGCCTTAAAGACAGGTACCAGTCAAGACTCTGAGGAGAGGAGGAAGGGGAAGGCCAGCTGAGCAAGATACGCACATGCTCATCTACTATAGCACTGTACCGAACATATCAAATGTGTTTAAGGTAAAGCTACGCTGTATATGTCACTGCCTCACTCTCTCTCTCTGTAACTCTCTCTACTTCAATATCAAAGTGAGTAATGTTGGAGATTGCTGTACCTTAGGGACAGTGTCCAGTTGGGACCAAAACAATGCAAAAACACATTTTCTAATAACAGTATAGGAAATATTAAAAAGTCTATTGCTACAGGATATAGGGGTTGTATCCTTGGTGTGTCACACAACACAAATGAACAGTTTTGTAAAGGTACACATCAAACAGAGAAGTGAGTAGATATACAATACCCCATGTTAAAACGACTTCACCAGTGAGTAATACATGGTGTGCATCCCTCATTCTAGGAAGGTGAACAGAGAGTTATTAGAAGTGTACACTATGTACCATCATTAATGAATACAAGCAAAAGTGGTTAAGGAATATAAAGAAAAGGGCCTCTCTCTTTTCTTTCTCTCCGTATTCAGCATGTCCACACGGATCCACAGCTCAGTGCCACAACCCGCTATGTTTCTGAGAAACACACACTCACACGTTAGCATGCATGCACACACACACACACACACACACACACACACACACACACACACACACACACACACACACACACACACACACACACACACACACACACACACACACACACACACACACACACACACACACACACACACACACACACACACACACACACACACACACACACACACACACACACACACGAGGAGCAGCAAACACATTAGCTTATTTGCTCTGGTGGAACAGTTTAACGAGGAAATGTGAAAATCTTCCTTAAATTGTGTTATTCTGCCACTTGAGCACAAGCAAAGGTTGGAAAGTAATCATTACAGGCTCCACAGAACTGGCCTGCGTGTGTATATGACATGTACTGTATCACTGCTGATTTGTATCATAGGCTGGACAGGAAGCCCATTAGTTAAGACTCAATAGCACAATACACAGGAAGTGGATGACAATAATACTGAGAGGTTGGTTTGATATCAGAATAGGGTGCCATTTGGGACACAGCCAAAGTTTTCAGGTAGGAAGGAGAAGGAGTTATCACCATCCAATTTGTGTATCTGATCAGAACAAACATGGTGTTTTCACAGGAAGGGAGCAGTGTATTACAGGTGTAGGATTCCTTTAAACCAGTTTGCTACAGTAGGAAATACATCCTAGAGCAACAGGACATTTTAAATATTATGTGGATTATAATTAATGGACATTTTTTGTAGAGGTTGATACATTTGTTTTGTCAGGGAAAATAAAGTCTGAATTTTCAGTATGGAAATGACAGATTTAGGAAGCCTTTTAAAACCTAAAATACACTACAGGTTTTTAATATCCTGTAACAGGGTGATCAAATTAAGATACTACATCTGTAGATATGATTCCAGTCATTTTGGTTTGTGCTATTGCGCCTCGGGAATACATCATACAAGCATGAAATAAAACACATGCAGGACAGAGAGTAAATGAAGCAGCAATACAAGTTAAATATGAGTAAGTAAACTGTACATATAATGATAATAAATTTTACCAAAATCAGTGTGCCACAAGTCATCTAGGCTAGGTCTTGTCCACTTTCCATAAACCTCATGATAACAGTTATGTTTAGTTAACAATGTAATGCAGAGTAAGACAGAAGGGTCACAGCATAAGGGTATCAGTCCCTGGGTGTGAACTACAAGAAAGAAAAGCCTGTGTCTGTAGTTCAGAGTGTCACTAATGAATGCGTAATGAGTATTATGGCCCGATTCAATCCGTATCGCTGAAGTTCAGCGCTATAGTAAACGTAATTTCCGATTGAGCTGACATATGCAACGTGTGCCGTGAATGCAGTCTCTGCGAACCCGGGAACATTGCCTTTAAATTTAAATCACGCTGTAGCGCAATACGGATTCAATTGAGCCCTTAAGCTACAATTGACCTAGTCTATGAAAAATCGTATCTATAAAACAACCTCCCTCGTTCACGCACAAACATGTGCACAGTCAGACAGAAATGGTTTCCCTGACAACTACTGTCAAATCTCAGATTCTATGTGTTGACATAGAGGCTGGGTGGAGAGGATCGGAAGTAGCTGACAGACATCTCCGTCCTATTCTGTCATGACGGTGAGGTGACAACCGCTGCCAAGTAATAAACGAGGGGTAGCAGTAACCCTGAGTTATTCAATTCAAACAGTCCGTAAGAAATACCAATACAGGTCGTTAAAAATAAAAGCTGTGTTATGTATAGATACTTTGAATTATTGGTATACTCTCTCTTCTATTTGTGGTAGATGTATAGATCATGGAAATCTATTCTCTAAAGCTCTGAAAACAACCAACACACTTTATGAATACATTTCCATCCTAAGGGAGATCTACGTACTTTTCTGAAGAAAAAAAGCTTTCATCCATGTACCTCCTAGTTCACACAACAGACATGTAGGTAAGGGAGAAAATATTTCACCATCTCTTCTCCCTTTTCACAGCCTCTCTCTTCCCTGCACCTGCATCTCTCTCTATGACTATTTTAAAGAAGACTTGCTTGGCTCCCGAGATCCAAATCTAGCTCTATTTTGTGTCTCTTGACACAGAGGCTAAAGGATGATCTCTCCACTTCTCTCTTTTACCTTCTCTCCCTCACGGTTCTCTGTCAGTAGAGGCATTTGGTTGAGACAGTGAAAATGGATGGGGGGAAATATACAGTTCATCTCCTGACAGTAATTGCTACTGCACTTGGTCTGAGAGCAGAGGATTGAAGCCTCTTCAGTGAGAAAGCCTGTCGTCCACCTCTTCAACAGAGCGCTCCCGTCCAGGACCTCTCAAGGAAAGCCGTCACCATAGGCTATCGGTGATGAGATACACAGCCAATAGGCTGACAAAGGTCAGAGGTGAGCAGTGTCACAAAAGGTCATCATATTCGAGCATCTTGGAGTGCTGGCGGGTTTTCCACAGGCGGAATAGACGGAAGTCAAAGTACATCTCGATCATCTCCTTGCCTGGGGGGGGGGGGGATAAGTACAGATTAGTTTATCTTCACCTCTTTTTCCGTAAAGGAGAATAATCAACGTTTTTCTCTACCCAAATAGCTACTCTCAAACGTATATAGTGTTGATTGAAATACAAGTGTTTATGTACTGTTGGGGTTAATGAAAGAATGGATGAGAGACAAGAAAGAGAGAGAGAGCGGTGGAGAGATCGAGGGACCTCGTGGGTCGATAGAAGAGAGGAAAACACTCAGTGGAAATAATTATACTGAACAAAAATATAAATGCATTATGTAAAGTGTTGGTCCCATGTTTCATGAGCTGCAATATAAGAAATGTTCCATAAGCTCAAAAAGTTTATTTCTCTCAAATTTTGTGCACAAATTTGTTTACATCCCTGTTAGTGAGCATTTCTCCTTTGCCAAGATAATCCATCCACCTGAAAGGTGGGTCATATCATGAAGCTGATTAAACAGCATGATCATTACACAGGTGCCCCTTGTGCTGTGGACATTAAAAGGCCACTCTAAAATGTGGAGATTTGTCACACAACACAATGCCACAGATGTCTCAGGTTTTAAGGGAGAGTGCAATTGGCTTGCTGAATGGAGGAATGTTCACCAGAGCTGTTGCCAGAGAATTGAATGGTAATGTCTCTACCATAAGCCGCCTCCAACGTCATTTTAAAGAAAAGTCCAACCGTCCTCACAACCAGAGACCACGTGTAACCACGCTAGCCCAGGACCTCCACATCTGGATTCTTTCCCTGTGGGATTGTCTGAGACCAGCCACACGGACAGCTGATGAAACTGTGGGTTTGCAAAACCAATTCATTTCTGCATAAAACTGTCAGAAACCGTCTCAAGGAAGCTCTTCTGCATGCTCGTCGTCCTCACAAGGGTCTTGACCTGACTGCAGTTTGGCATCGTAACTGACTTCATTGGGAAAATGCTGACCTTCAATGGCCACTGGCACGCTAGAGAAGCGTGCTCCTCATGGAGGAATTCCTGTTTCAACTGTACCGGGCAGAGAGCGTGTATGGCATCGTGTGGTTGAGCGGTTTTCTCAATGGTGGCAGTGGGGTTAGGGTGTGGGCAGGCATAAGCTTCGGACAATAAACACAATTGCATTTTATTGATGGCAATTTGAATGCACAGAGATACCGTGATGAGATACTGAGGCCCATTGTCGTGCCATTCATCCACCGCCATCACTTCATATTCAGCATGATAATGCACTGCCCCATGTTGCAAGGTTCTGTCCCATTTCTTCCATGGCCTGCATACTCACCAGACATGTCACCAATTGAGCATGTTTGGGATGCTCTGGAACGACGTGTATGCCAGCTTGTTCCAGTTCCCGCCAATATCCAGCAACTTTGCAACTTTGCACAGCCATTAAAGAGGAGTGGGACAACATTCCACAGGCAACATGTGAAGGAGATGTGTCAGGCTGCACAAGGAAAGTGGTGGTCACACCAGATACTGACTGGTTTTCTGATCCATAGATTAAGGCCTAATTTATTATTATTATTATTTCAATAGACTGATTTCCTTATATGAATCTTTGAAATCGTTGCGTGTTGCCTTTATATATATATTTTGTGTTGGAGAGAAGTAATTAGCATTACATCAATAAGTCTCAGGGTGAAATGTTTGATGGGGGGTGCGTTCAGAGCTCAGGAAGTACAGACATGTCTGTCAGCGTGTTCAC
Organism: Oncorhynchus gorbuscha; assembly: GCF_021184085.1. NCBI lineage: Eukaryota > Metazoa > Chordata > Actinopteri > Salmoniformes > Salmonidae > Oncorhynchus > Oncorhynchus gorbuscha. Next base: position 76,858,537 of record NC_060177.1, read on the forward strand.
TAATGTCCTGTTCATCTCAGTCTGCCTTGCTAGGTTTGATTAATGTTCACTATTTACATCCAGGGAACAATGTAGGGCAAAAATAAGACAATGGAAAATGCATGTGTGTATGTGTGTGTTTATGTCTGTGTGTGTCATACACTCACCCTGTGCAGACAGCTCTAGCGGGGATTTGAATTCTATGGCATGAGGCCTCATTAGCCTCTTTAGATTGTGGATTAGCTGTGGAGGAGAACATTTTACATATCAAAACACCCATCTGGCAAAACAGACAAACCTCTTTGGAGGAGAGAAAAGTGTTCTGTTTACAATTAGAACAAATGCAGACATATTGCCAGCCATTCTCTTTACAGAGGAAAATAACTGTCAGTTGTACTTCCAAGAGCAATACAACTGAAAAGGTCAACATGTCATAACATCAGATTAAAATAACAGGAACAATAACAGGAACAACAAGGAGTGAGTCTTGTGCAAACAGCAGAATGGGTAGTGACCTGTGTTTGTCTCACGATCTGCTGTTGGGTGAGCTGTAGCGGGTCTGTTGTGTACGAGGAGAGTGCTTATTGCTGGAGAGAGCCTGTCAGAGCACATTACCTTACATCAATCTCTCCAGTCCCTCTCCTGCCCACTACTCTGGCCTCTCCCTGCATCTCCCATCTCCGTACACCTCCCCTCTCCTCTCCTGCCCACTACTCTGGCCTCTCTCTGCATCTCCCATCTCCCTACACCTCCCCTCTCCTCTCCTGCCCACTACTCTGGCCTCTCTCTGCATCTCCCATCTCCCTACACCTCCCCTCTCCTCTCCTGCCCACTACTCTGGCCTCTCTCTGCATCTCCCATCTCCCTACACCTCTCCTCTCCTGCCCACTAGTCTGGCCTCTCTCTGCATCTCCCATCTCCCTACACCTCCCCTCTCCTCTCCTGCCCACTAGTCTGGCCTCTCTCTGCATCTCCCATCTCCCTACACCTCCCCTCTCCTCTCCTGCCCACTAGTCTGGCCTCTCTCTGCATCTCCCATCTCCCTACACCTCCCATCCCTCTCCTCTCCTGCCCACTACTCTGGCCTCTCTCTGCATCTCCCATCTCCCTACACCTCCCCCTCCCTCCTGCCCACTCTCCTGCATCTCCCACTACACTGGCCTCTCTGGCCTCTCTCTGCATCTCCCATCTCCCTACACCTCCCCTCTCCTCTCCTGCCCACTACTCTGGCCTCTCTCTGCATCTCCCATCTCCCTACACCTCCCCTCTCCTCTCCTGCCCACTACTCTGGCCTCTCTCTGCATCTCCCATCTCCCTACACCTCCCCTCTCCTCTCCTGCCCACTACACTGGCCTCTCGCTGCATCTCCCATCTCCCTACACCTCCCCTCTCCTCTCCTGCCCACTACACTGGCCTCTCGCTGCATCTCCCATCTCCCTACACCTCCCCTCTCCTCTCCTGCCCACTACACTGGCCTCTCGCTGCATCTCCCATCTCCCTACACCTCCCTTCTCTCCTGCCCTACACCTCTCGCTGCATCTCCCATCTCCCCTCTCCTGCCCACTACTCTGGCCTCTCTCTGCATCTCCCATCTCCCTACACCTCCCCTCTCCTCTCCTGCCCACTACTCTGGCCTCTCTCTGCATATCCCATCTCCCTACACCTCCCCTCTCCTCTCCTGCCCACTACTCTGGCCTCTCTCTGCATCTCCCATCTCCCTACACCTCCCCTCTCCTCTCCTGCCCACTACTCCTTTTCCTCCCCTCTCCCTGCACCTCTCTTCCCCTCTTCTCACCTCCTCTCGCGCCCTGGGGTCTGGACCAGCGAGTACCACCACCCCATGGTGCCTCGCAACCAATTAACATGTTTTTCCAGGAGCCAGTTTCCTCTTTGCTGACGCCATTCACACAGCAGCAGCAGCATGCTGAGGCACTAAATCAATCTACAGAACCTCTGGGGAGTCTGTGTGTGTATGTCTATGGATGAGGTCATGGTTCACGGCCCCTAGTGAGACTGAAGCTGCTAATGTAACATTCTGCAGGGTGATATTAACCTCAGCTCCCCTGACTAGGTTGACAAAGATAAACGACAATCCAGCTCATAATTTGTTTGAACCCTTACAACCTGGTCACTGTTTTAATTGCAGACTGGAATATTGTACAACAGGACGATTTGGTCAGCAGACATCAGCAGACCCAATGATTAACAGAATCCAGAGGAGGAACTATTTGTTTTCGTTTTGCCCTTTGTAGACTAGACTAATGATTACTCGCCAAAAGAAGACAGTGATTAAATCAAATTAAAAGAGCGGAATGGGCTGTTAAATTAAAAGAAGCAGTACAACAAAGTAAAGGTCCGCGTCCCAAATGGCACCATATTCCCTATGGGCCCTGGTCAAAAGTAGGCTAGTGTACTATAGAGGGAAAAGGCTGCCATTTGGGCGATACCCAAATTCAAGGAGATGTTAGAGTTGAGTTGCAGGGAGGTCGTTCCACCAACTTGTTAAAAAAACGTTCGATTTTACATAATTTTAACATTCTGTCATAAAGAGTACATGTTCAACTTCGTAAAAACACGAGACATAAATCCCCTCGTGACATGGAAGCTTAAAAAAAAGAAATTGCTAAAACACTTCTATCCTGTCTGTCTATAGATAGCAAGACAGAGTGCTAGAGGCAGGTAGAGGGATCATGAGGCGGAACTGTCACACACACATACACACACTGTGGGGCTGGGGACACCAAGACTGACACACCCAATCACCGCCCTCTGACACTCATGTGCGCTCTCACACACACAGACACACAAACACACACACACAAACATACACACACACAGACTCTGGAGAAAGGTTGAAGTGTTGATGCTCAACCAGCACAGTTTTCCACAACAAAACACCAGAAAATGGCCAAAAAGAGTAGAACCAGCTCACCTGCTTTTACACTATGATTTGACTATTAGATGTTCAACAACCCAGGTACTGAAGGTAGGCTGGCTGTGTCCAGGTACGTAAGTCTCTGAAACTAGCAGACTATAAATAGACAGATGACTAAATCGTTCTGTTTGCATCACAGCTGAGGTAGCAGAGGAGAACATTGTTAAAAGCTCCAAAAAATACTTTACGATTTATTTTTCCTTACTGTGACTTGTACACAAAGACACAGACAGACGCACATCCACAGACACACACACACTGTAAAAGGGTCAGATAGACTGGAACAACACTGCTGTCTGTGTCACCCTATGGGCACAACCACACACTACCACGCTGCCATGCTATCACTCTACCACGCCAACACACTACCACACTACCCAGTGTGCTGAAGTGTTCCTGTAAACATGTTTGACTGCCTAAATTTCATTATTTGAATGAGTAAACACACATACTGTAGCATGTGTACAGAGTGTTGTTTCTCTGTGTGAGTGCAAGACCATCTGCACTAAAATGCCTGCATGGGCGTGTGCGTACATGCATGTGTTTACATGAAACTGTTTTTGTGCAGAGCCGCTTGTTCCCCGCAGTGTCTGTCAGTGTGGCTTCGTCTCTGTGGGGGTTGGGAGCCAGGGTCAGGGGGAGTGTGTGTGTGCGTGCGTGTGCGTGTGTGTGTGTGTGATCCTCCTCATAGCACCTCTACCTGCCTCCAGCACTCTATCTGTCAACATGACAGCATGATGACAGTGTCAGTTTAGGAGCCAGCTAGGCAGCTCAGGGCTTATGGAACTGGTCACATCATACTGATGCATACTGTACATTCACAGTGTGTAAATTGTCTACCACTGGTGTGTGGGTGGTGGGTGGCATGTGGCTCAATACTGACTAAAGTGAACCATGAATAAAAAGAGAGGGAGAAATAAAGTGCATTTACTCTATAAAGAAGCAGTAAATGAAGTGGTAATAAAACAGCTCAAATCAAATCAAATCACAGTCACATGCGCCGAATACAACAGATGTAGACTTTACAGTGAAATGCTTACATACGAGCCCCTAACCAACAATGCATTACAAATAAGAAAAAAAATAACAATAGTGAGACTATATACAGGGGGGTATCACTACAGAGTCAAGGTATGGGGGCACCGGATAGTTGAGGTAAATGAGGTAATATGTACATATAGGTAGAGTTATTAAAGTGACGATGCGTAGATGATAACAACAGAGAGCAGCAGCGGTGTAAAGGGGGAGGGGGATGCAAATAGGGTGGCTTGGGGGTAGAAGCTGTTTAAAAGCCTCTTGGACCTAGACTTGGTGCTCCGGTACCACTTGCCATGTGGCAGCAGAGAGAACAGTCTATGATTAGGGTGGCTGGAGTCTTTGACAATTTTTAGGGCCTTCCTCTGACAACGCCTGGTATAGAGGTCCTGGATGGCAGGAAGCTTTGCCCCTGTGATGTACTGGCATGTATACACTACCCTCTGTAGTGCCTTGCGGTTGGAGGCCGAGCAGTTGCCATACCCGACAGTGATGCAACCAGACAGGATACTCTCGATGGTGCAGCTGTAGAACCTTTTGAGGATCTGAGAACCCATGGCAAATCTTTTCTGTCTCGTGATGGGGATTAGGTTTTGTCGTGCCCTCTTTTATGACTGTCTTGGTGTGCTTGGACCATGATAGTTTGTTGGTGATGTGGACACCAAGGAACTTGAAGCTCTCAACCTGCTCCACTACTCAATGAGAATAGGGGCGTGCTCAGTCCTCTTTTCCTGTTGTCCACAATCATCTCCTTTGTCTTAATCACGTTTAGGAAGGAGTTGTTGTCCTGTCACCACACGGCCAGGTCGCTGTCCTCCTCCCTATAGGCTGTCTCGTCGTGTCGCTGATCAGGCCTACCACTGTTGTGTCATCGGCAAACTTAATGATGGTGTTGGGGTCGTGCCTGGCAGTGCAGTCATGAGTGAACAGGGAATACAGGAGGGGACAGAGCACGCACCCCTGAGGGGCACCTGTGTTGAGGATCGTCGTGGCAGATGTGGTTGTTACCTACCCTTACCACCTGGGGGCAGCCCATCAGGAAGTCCAGGATCCAGTTGCAGAGGGAGGTGTTTAGTCCCAGGGTCCTTAGCTTATTGATGAGCTTTGAGGGCACTATGGTGTTGAAGGATGAGCTGTAGTCAATGAATATCATTCTCACATAGGTGTTCCTTTTGTCCAGGTGGGAAAGGGCAGTGTGGAGTGCAATAGAGATAGCATCATCTGTGGATCTGTTAGGGAGGTATGCTAATTGGAGTGCTTCAACATTGCTTGCTGTTTGGGGTTTTAGGCTGGGTTTCTATATAGCACTTTGTGACATCGGCTGATGTAAAATAATTAATAATGATTAATTGATTGATTGGGTCCAGGGTTTCTGGGATAATGGTGTTGATGTGAGCCATAACCAGCCTTTCAAAGCACTTCATGGCTACAGACGTGAGTGATACGGGTCAGTAGTCATTTAGGCAGGTTACCTTAGTGTTCTTGGGCACAGGGACTATAGTGATCTGCTTAAAACACGTTGGCATTACAGACTCGGACAGGGAGAGGTTGAAAATGTCAGTGAAGACACTCGCCAGTTGGTCAGCGTGTGCTCACAGTACACGTCCTGGTAATCCGTCTGGCCCTGCGGCCTTGTGAATGCTGGCCTGTTAAAAGGTCTTACTCACATCGACTGTGGGGAGTGTGATCACACAGTCTTCCCTTTTTATTGATCGAGTCACTGGTGCTTCCTGCTTTAATTTTTGCATGTAAGCAGGAATCAGGAGGATAGAATTATGGTAAGATTTGCCAATTCGAAGGTGAGGGCGATGAAGAGCTTTGTATGCATCTCTGTCTGTGGAATAAAGGAGGTCCAGAGTTTTTTTCCCTCTGGTTGCACAAATAACATGCTGATAGAAATTTGGTAAGACCGATTTACATTTCCCTGCATTATATTTTCCCGGCCACTATGAGACCCGTCTCTGGGTGAATGTTTTCCTGTTTGCTAATGACGGAATACAGCTCACTGAGTGCTAGCCTCAGTCTGTGGTGGTATGCAGACAGCTATGAAAACTTACCAGACGCCACTGTTCTATCCTGCCAATATAGCGTATAACCAGCCAGTTGTATTTTGATAATTTCGTCGTTCAGACACGACTCTGTGAAGCATTAAATATTACAGTTTTGAATGTCCCGTTGGTAGTTTCATCTTCGGCGTAGGTCATAGATTTTATTTTCCAAAGATTGCATGTTTTCTAGCAGAATGGAAGGCAGTGGGGGTTTATTCGATCGCCTACAAATTCGCCATCATGACTCTTTTTCTCTGCCTTCTCTTCATGCAAATGACTGGGATCTGGGCCTGTTCCCGGGAAAGCAGTACATCATTCACGTCGGGCTTGTGAAAGGAAAAAAAGGTTTCTGCCAGATTGTGGTGAGTTCTCAATTCTGATGTCCAGAATTTATTTGCGGTCATAAGTGATGGTAGCAGCAACATTATGTACAAATAAGTTAAACAATAAATTACAAACAATGCAAGGAAACAAACAAAAAAACACAATTGGATAGGAACACATAAAACGTCAGCCTTCTTCTCCAGCGCCAGCTGTTCAATAGTGTAAGTTAACTGGATAAGGTAGCAACATTTCAGTAACTTTATCAAAAAAATGATTTTTTTTTGCAGAGATCCCGGTTGGAAGATTCCGGGAATCATGAAGGGTAACAGCAGGAAATCCAGTAATTTTACAACTGGGATTTCTGGAAAACCTACATGGCAAATTTTGGAAAACGTTACCAGCATTTTGAAAGCCTAGTACAGGGAAATTAGAAATCCATACCTTTTCTCCATTGGCGCTCCCCAGAACATAGCAGCCCATTATATGAATGAGGTTGGGCTCAGGATTCAGCTTGCTCATAAACTGACTCAACTTCTTCCAAAACCTGTCAAAGAAGAGAGGGAGAGATTGAATGATTCTATATGTCTGAAATGTATGACTTTAGTCTGCAATGGATGTATCTAAAATACCGTGACAATTATCGAGGTGATATTGTTGTCAGAAGTGAGTTGTCTTACTGGATCATATCCTCCTCCTTCTCCACTTTGGCAAATGTGGCCACTTTGTTCTTGAGCAGGTACAGATGCCCCGGACCTCCCTGGAGAACAGGTTCATCTCAGTTACAGTATGTCCATGTAGAACTAACGGCAGCAGCAATAAGCTGACCTGAACACTGATTTTCAGACAGTAAGACCACATTCTCACAGAGTGTTCTTTAATGGAAATATTTCCAACATAATCCAGGTAGAGACATACCCCAGGGCAGCTGTCTAGGCCCCCTTGCAAGTTAAATCACTGCAACACTTAACATAGAGTAGCAGTCACTTTTAGAATGGGTAGCAAGTAATAAGCTTGTCCTAAATATTTCAAAAAATAAAAGCATTGTATTTGGGACAAATCATTCACTAAAACCTAAACCTTAACTAAGTCTTGTAATGAATAATTTGGAAATTGAACAAGTTGAGGAGACTAAACTGCTTGGTGTAACCCTGGATTGTCATGGTCAAAACATATTGATGCAACGGTAGCTAAGATGGGGAGAGGTCTGTCCATAATAAAGCGCTCCTCTGCTTTTTCTTGACATCGCTATCAACAAAACAAGTCCTACTGGCCCTAGTTTTAACACACCTGGACTACTGCCATAGATATAGGCAAATTACAGTTGGCCCAGAACAGAGCAACATGGCTGGCCCTTAAATGTACATGGCGAGCTAAGGTAAATAACAATCCCTCCTGGCCCAAAGTAGAGGAGAGATTAACTGCATCACTACTTGTCTTTGTGAGAGGTATTGACATGTTGAACAACTAGCACACAGCTAAGACACCCATGCATACCCCACAAGACATGCCACCAGGGGTCTCTTCACAGTCCCCAAGTGCAGAACAGACTCTGGGAAACATACAGTACCACATCAAGTAACTCACACAGATGTAGCCCTTTCCTGCAGTCAAATAACCTAGTGGCTTCATCGGTGGAACGTTATTCATATTTTTCATAATTTCATAATAATTATTGTACCATGTCAGATATAGAGTTGAACTGTATTACATTTTGAGTTTGCATCCTAATATTACATCACAGAACTGTTTGGTATAGAAACACCGGATTTTCTGCGTTAAAAAATAATTATGTTGATTAATTATTAATCAAATCCGGTATTAATCAACATGATTATTTTTTAACGCAGAAAATCGGGAAATGATTTTTTAAGCACATTAACCATGTGTTTGAGATGTACACTTTTGTTTCAATGTAGATTTGTTTAAGACAACCAATAAACACTCGGTATGACCCTGATTTAGCTCACTGCAGTAAAAGGTTAAAAAACCACAAAACTACACCTTATGGAACAACGCACACTGTGAAGAGACACACACACAGGCACACACACACACACACATTGTAATGTTGTAATACTGTTGTATTGTGGTATTATAAATGTTGTATTGTAGATATGTAGTGGTCGAGTAGTGGTGGAATAATGTGTTGTATGATATTAAAACCAAGGTTCTCAACCAGCTTCTTTTTCCTCTCTCACCTGACAGAAGATGAGCATGTTCCAGATCTTACAGCCTTTCCTATAGGCCGTCAGCTTCTTCTCTATCTCCTCTGTGATTGGAGGGAACGAAAGAGAAAGAGAAATAAATGTTACTTTCTGCTGTCATATGACGGGAGAGAGGTCACATATGGTACTATGGACAGGATCCTTATTCAGTGCACGCAATTCATCTAAGAAAACATCACACAATCTACTTACCAATGATGTCATCGAATGTGGCATGTTCATGATCCTACAGAAAAATGTCAAATAAGAGGACCCAATAAGACATCTACAAGACAGTTCTAACTAACGGGGTGGTTTACGTTTTTAGCCGTCAATATTTTCCACATTAACCATTTTCATTATGAAGTGTAGAAGAGACTCCCCAAAATCAATATCACAGTAATCTGAATGTCTAAGGCATTATCATAACATACAGTAGGAGTCGCATAACGGATGAGTAGATGAGAGGGACTCACATAAAGGATGGGGATGACGGACGGATCGTCCCTACGGATGATGTTAGGAACATATTCAGCCTTCGGGACCTTGGAGGATATCAGCTGGAAGAAGACAGACAGAAAGTCTCAACAACTATACGAATGTCAATGAAAAGCTGTCTACAATGGGTACATTATATTAAACTGTAAGAAATATCGTAATAAGAACGGAAGTAGTACAAATACAAGTTCAGAAACCAATCTACTTAGTGCTACGATATCAGTTGAAGGCAGTATTGCATAGAGCTAGAGATGTATTTTACTACAGTTTACTCTTTTAATTCATAACTACACACTGTTCATGACAATTAACAACAACACACTTATTAACTATTAACAACACACTGTTATTGACTATTAATAGCAACACGCTGTTATTAACTATTAATAGCAACACGCTGTTATTAACTATTAATAGCAACACGCTGTTATTAACTATTAATAGCAACACACTGTTAATAACACACGGTTAATAACTATCATTAATACACTGTTAAAAAATATTAATAACAGCACACGTATTAACTATTAATAACACACTGTTCATAACTATTAATAACACTGTTAATAAGTATTAATAACAACACACTGTTAACAACTATTAGTAACACACTGTTAATAACTATTATTAACACACTTAAAAAATATTCATAACAGCACACATTAACTATTAATAACACACTGTTAATAACTATTAATAACATTGTTAATAAGTATTAATAACAACACACTATTAATAACACACTAACTATTAACTATTAGTAACACACTGCTATTAACAGTTAATAACAACACACTGTTAATAACTATGAATAACAACACACTGTTATTAACTATTAACCACACACAGTTATGAACTATTAATAACACAATGTTAATAACTATTAATAACAATAACTCCTCTCCTTGCACTGCTATTTTTATTTTCTTATTTTTTATTTTTGCTATGAGAGGCTGAATAACTGGTCTCTTAGGTGACCTGAGCATCTCACCATGATTTTGGGTGGGATGAAGTCCTCTCCCTCACAGGCTGCTCTCTCCATCTCTCTCTCCTCCTCCCAGTCTGCATCCTCCTGTGATCCTTCATCTAGAGCCCCTGAGGAGGACTGCAAGTCCCCACCTAACACACACACACACACACACACACACACACACACACACACACACACACACACACACACACACACACACACACACACACACACACACACACACACACACACACACACACACACACACACACACACACACATAGTGGGGGAGAGATGAAAGGATAGCAAACATACTATTAAAGGAGGGTTTGCAATCAAAAGCGGCGCACCTGGCAGCTGGCTGTTTGTAGATTGAACATAGAACAGGCATTATAGAGACAACTAGAGGAAACAGAACACATTATCCCTTCTCTAGACATCACCAGCAATAAGGGAACAGAACACATTATCCCTTCTCTAGACATCACCAGAAATAAGGAAACAGAACACATTATCCCTTCTCTAGACATCACCAGCAATAAGGGAACAGAACACATTATCCCTTCTCTAGACATCACCAGAAATAAGGAAACAGAACACATTATCCCTTCTCTAGACATCACCAGAAATAAGGGAACAGAACACATTATCCCTTCTCTAGACATCACCAGAAATAAGGAAACAGAACACATTATCCCTTCTCTAGACATCACCAGAAATAAGGAAACAGAACACATTATCCCTTCTCTAGACATCACCAGAAATAAGGAAACAGAACACATTATCCCTTCTCTAGACATCACCAGCAATAAGGGAACAGAACACATTATCCCTTCTCTAGACATCACCAGAAATAAGGGAACAGAACACATTATCCCTTCTCTAGACATCACCAGCAATAAGGGAACAGAACACATTATCCCTTCTCTAGACATCACCAGCAATAAGGGAAAAGAACACATTATCCCTTCTCTAGACATCACCAGAAATAAGGGAACAGAACACATTATCCCTTCCCTAGACATCAACATCAATAAAGCAAACAGAACACATCCCTTCCCTAGACATCAACATCAATAAAGGAAACAGAGAACATTAACCCTTCCCTAGACATCAACATCAATAAAGGAAACAGAACACATCCCTTCCCTAGACATCAACATCAATAAAGGAAACAGAACACATGATCCCTTCCCTAGACATCAACATCAATAAAGGAAACAGAACACATCCCTTCCCTAGACATCAACATCAATAAAGGAAACAGAACACATTATCCCTTCCCTAGACATCAACATCAATAAAGGAAACAGAACACATCCCTTCCCTAGACATCAACATCAATAAAGGAAACAGAGCACATCCCTTCCCTAGACATCAACATCAATAAAGGAAACAGAGCACATCCCTTCCCTAGACATCAACATCAATAAAGGAAACAGAACACATCCCTTCCCTAGACATCAACATCAATAAAGGAAACAGAACACATCCCTTCCCTAGACATCAACATCAATAAAGGAAACAGAACACATCCCTTCCCTAGACATCAACATCAATAAAGGAAACAGAACACATCCCTTCCCTAGACATCAACATCAATAAAGGAAACAGAACACATCCCTTCCCTAGACATCAACATCAATAAAGGAAACAGAACACATAGACCACAGGTTACAGAGACATACAAAACATGAAGATGAAGGACAATACTTTGAACAGACAACCACAGAGCTTGGAACAGACAATCATAGAGCTTGGAACAGACAACCACAGAGCTTGGAACAGACAATCATAGAGCTTGGAACAGACAACCACAGACCTTGGAACAGACAATCATAGAGCTTGGAACAGACGATCATAGAGCTTGGAACAGACAACCACAGAGCTTGGAACAGACAATCATAGAGCTTGGAACAGCCAACCACAGAACTTGGAACAGACAATCACAGAGCTTGGAACAGACAATCACAGAACTTGGAACAGACAACCACAGAACTTGGAACAGACAATCACAGAGCTTGGAACGGACAATCATAGAGCTTGGAACAGACAACCACAGAGCTTGGAACAGACAACCACAGAACTTGGAACAGACAATCACAGAGCTTGGAACGGACAATCATAGAGCTTGGAACAGACAATCACAGAGCTTGGAACAGACAATCATAGAGCTTGGAACAGACAATCACAGAGCTTGAAACAGACAATCATAGAGCTTGGAACAGACAATCACAGAGCTTGGAACAGACAATCACAGAGCTTGGAACAGACAATCACAGAGCTTGAAACAGACAATCATAGAGCTTGGAACAGACAACCACAGAACTTGGAACAGACAATCACAGAGCCTGGAACGGACAATCACAGAGCTTGGAACAGACGATCATAGAGCTTGGAACAGACAACCACAGAGCTTGGAACAGACAATCATGGAGCTTGGAACAGACAATCATAGATCTTGGAACAGACGATCATAGAACTTGGAACAGACAATCACAGAGCTTGAAACAGAACACCACAGCATGGAACAGACAATCACAGAGCTTGAAACATACAAGCACATATTCAGACAGACCCAGGACATATACATAGGATGACAGAGACGTACAGTATGGGCGTAAAGAACGGACAGAAACGGTAGAGCGTCACAGTCTGATGTGAAGAGGATGAGGACAAATACAGTCATGGTCAAACTGTCTGTAGAGGAGAGCTTCTTTCAACGATCACAGAGAGGAAATGTGTGTGTGTGTGTGTGTGTGTGTGTGTGTGTGTGTGTGTGTGTGTGTGTGTGTGTGTGTGTGTGTGTGTGTGTGTGTGTGTGTGTGTGTGTGTGTGTGTGTGTGTGTGTGTGTGTGTGTGTGTGTGTGTGTGTGTGTGTGTGTGTGTGTGTGTGTGTGTGTGTGTGTGTGTGCGCACAGGTATGTAGTGTAGATACAATCTTTTTCATGTTTGTGCTTGGAAATAATAGTTACAAAAATAATGTATATGCTTATGCCGAGTATCCCTGTGTGAAGGTGTGTTTGCGTATGTGTCATTGCATGTCAGCTTGCATGAGTGAGTGTGTGTATTGTATTTGTGTGAACTCACTGTCTCTAGAGCCATGGAGAGAGTCAGGCTTCATGGGGATGGGGTCACTCCAGGAGCGGTTGAAACTCTTTGCTCGGCGGTCAGCATATGCTGATGAAGGAGTGGAGGATAATGACAATGAGTGGAGGATGACGAGGGGGATCACACATACACTTTCCCTAAGCAACCCCCCCCCCCACACACACACACACACGCGAGCCCTAAACACACATCCATATTCTCCTGAAGTGTACACTCGTTCACTATTTCAAATCTAAAAGCATTGGATTGGTGGAGGCTAGAGGGAGTTTTCACCATACTTTCAAATCAGTGAATGAAGGGGAGTAGGGACAATTGGGAAATAACCACTCAACACAGACGCCTAAACACACTTCCCAAATGTACAACACATGCCGTTTCATTTAAATCAGCACCACTGTTTGGATGAAAAGAGTTTAGTTGTATTCCTCTTACCGTGTCATCATAACTATATAGTGGCACTGAGTGGGTGAACATCTGGTGTTCCAGCTCACAGCTGGGGCTGGTGTATCCAAACCACCCAGTCACTTAATGCCTGCTAATGAGGTCCATTCCTCTACTAGCTTCTTCTAACAAGACATCCTACTGTAAAACCCCTGCTAATATAATCCATTCCTCTACCAGCTTCTTCTAACAAGACATCCTACTGTAAAACCCCTGCTAATATAATCCATTCCTCTACCAGCTTCTTCTAACAAGACATCCTACTGTAAAACCCCTGCTAATATAATCCATTCCTCTACCAGCTTCTTCTAACAAAACATCCTACTGTAAAACCCCTGCTAATATAATCCATTCCTCTACCAGCTTCTTCTAACAAGACATCCTACTGTAAAACCCCTGCTAATATAATCCATTCCTCTACCAGCTTCTTCTAACAAGACATCCTACTGTAAAACCCCTGCTAATATAATCCATTCCTCTACCAGCTTCTTCTAACAAGACATCCTACTGTAAAACCCCTGCTAATATAATCCATTCCTCTACCAGCTTCTTCTAACAAGACATCCTACTGTAAAACCCCTGCTAATATAATCCATTCCTCTACCAGCTTCTTCTAACAAAACATCCTACTGTAAAACCCCTGCTAATATAATCCATTCCTCTACCAGCTTCTTCTAACAAGACATCCTACTGTAAAACCCCTGCTAATATAATCCATTCCTCTACCAGCTTCTTCTAACAAGACATCCTACTGTAAAACCCCTGCTAATATAATCCATTCCTCTACCAGCTTCTTCTAACAAGACATCCTACTGTAAAACCCCTGCTAATATAATACATTCCTCTACCAGCTTCTTCTAACAAGACATCCTACTGTAAAACCCCTGCTAATATAATACATTTTCCCACCAGCTTCTGCTAACAAGACATCCTACTGTAAAACCCCTGCTAATATAATACATTTTCACACCAGCTTCTGCTAACAAGACATCCTACTGTAAAACCCCTGCTAATATAATACATTTTCCCACCAGCTTCTGCTAACAAGACATCCTACTGTAAAACCCCTGCTAATATAATACATTTTCACACCAGCTTCTTCTAACAAAACATCCTACTGTAAAACCCCTGCTAATATAATCCATTCCTCTACCAGCTTCTTCTAACAAGACATCTTACTGTAAAATACCTGCTAATATAATCCATTCCTCTACCAGCTTCTTCTAACAAAACATCCTACTGTAAAACCCTTGCTAATATAATCCATTCCTCTACCAGCTTCTTCTAACAAGACATCCTACTGTAAAACCCCTGCTAATATAATCCATTCCTCTACCAGCTTCTTCTAACAAGACATCCTACTGTAAACCCCCTGCTAATATAATCCATTCCTCTACCAGCTTCTTCTAACAAGACATCCTACTGTAAAACCCCTGCTAATATAATCCATTTTCACACCAGCTTCTTCTAACAAGACATCCTACTGTAAAACCCCTGCTAATATAATCCATTCCTGTACCAGCTTCTTCTAACAAAACATCCTACTGTAAAACCCTTGCTAATATAATCCATTCCTCTACCAGCTTCTTCTAACAAGACATCCTACTGTAAAACACCTGCTAATATAATACATTCCTCTACCAGCTTCTTCTAACAAGACATCCTACTGTAAAACCCCTGCTAATATAATACATTTTCACACCAGCTTCTGCTAACAAGACATCCTACTGTAAAACCCCTGCTAATATAATACATTTTCCCACCAGCTTCTGCTAACAAGACATCCTACTGTAAAACCACAACTTGGAAGTTGTTATGCCATACAGTTAATTATCTTGACTCTTGGACCACTTTGAGGAGAGCGAGAGTTCTGATCTCCTCACATATTTAATTATTTCCCAGACAGGTTTAAATGGTAATGGAAACTAGATTTACTTCCTAAAGTGTTTCCATTCCTCTTTAAATTTAGAGGGCACCGAATCTAGAGGGGAGAATATGTGGAAAGTGGTGGGTGAGGTGGAATCCGATGTGTTTAGGAGACTTCACTACTAAAGCTCCACCACGCCCCCTGCACCAGACCACTTTCAACTAGATAATATGGAGCCAAACTTATTTCTAAATGCATACATGTACCTTTAACCTACCATACTGTCCACTCTATCCAGCACATGTACTGTATAGGCTACATGCATTTAGCACAAGCACACTAATGAAGTCCACATAATAATAAGCTACGACGCCACACTCACTGGGAAACTCACTCTGAGCCTTCATTCTGCGGCTGCCCACCATTCTCAGGTGCTTCCGGAAGTTTCTGTTGTAGAAAAGAAAAGAGGAGAGGAAAGGGGAGGGAGGGAAGAGATGGAAAAGAGAGAAGGAGGGGAGAGGGTTTCAGTATACAGTGAAAGCCACAGACACAGAGGGTGAAAGGCAGAAGAAGAGGAACAGTTGAGTAAC